>NC_046172.1:17896475-17938975 GCF_011064425.1 Rattus rattus
ACAAGGCTGCTCACTCTATCCTTACTTATTCAATATAGTTCTGATGTATGGAAACAATCAGACAACAAAAAGGAAATCAAAGGGATACAGATTGGAAAGGAAGAAGTCAAAATATCACTATTTGCAGATGATATGATAGTATATTTAAGTGATCCCAAAAGTTCTACCAGAGAACTACTAAAGCTGATAAACACCTTCAGCAAAGTGGCTGGGTATAAAATTAACTCAAATAAATCAGAAGCCTTCCTCTACACAAAAGAGAAACAAGTCGAGAAAGAAATTAGAGAAATGACACCCTTCATTATAGTCCCAAATAATGTAAAATACCTGGGTGTGACTTTAACCAGGCAAGTGAAAGACCTGTATAATAAGAACTTCAAGCCTCTGAAGAAAGAAATTGAAGACCTCAGAAGATGGAAAGTTCTCCCATGTTCATGGATTGGCAGGATTAATATAGAAAAAATGGCCATTCTACCAAAAGTGATCTACAGATTCAATGCAATTCCCATCAAAATACCAATCCAATTTTTCAGAGAGTTAGACAGAACAATTTGCAAATACATCTGGAATAACAAAAAACTCAGGATACCTAAAACTATCCTCAACAATAAAAGGACTTCAGGAGGAATCACTGTCCCTGAACTCAAGCAGTATTACAGAGCAATAGTGATAACAACTGCATGGTATTGGTACAGAGACAGACAGATAGACCAATAGAATAGAATTGAAGAGCCAGAAATGAACCCACACACCTATGGGCACTTGATTTTTGACAAAGGTGCCAAAACTATCCAATGGAAAAAAGATAGCATTTTCGCAAATGGTGCTGCTTCAACTGGAGGTCAGCATGTAGAAGAATGCAAATCCATCCATTCTTTTTGCACTGTACAAAACTTAGTCGAAGTTGATCAAGGACCACCACAGCAAACCAGATACACTCAAACTAATAGAAGAAAAGGTGGGGAAGAGTCTTGAACACATGGGCACTGGAGAAAATTTCCTGAACAAAAGCCCAGTGACTTATGCTCTAAGATCAAGAATCAACAAATGGGATCTCATAAAACTGCAAATCTTCTGTAAGGCAAAGGACACTGTTGTTAGGACAAAACAGCAACCAAGAGATTGGGAGAAGATCTTTACCAATCCTACAACAGATAGAGGGCTTATATGCAAAATATACAAAGAACTCAGGAAATTAGAATGCAGGGAGACAAATAACCCCATTAAAAATGGGGTTCAGAGCTAAACAATGAATTTACAGCTGAGGAATGCTGAATGGCTGAGAAACACCTAAAGAAATGTTCAACATCTTTAGTCATAAGGGAAATGCAAATCAAAACAACCCTGAGATTTCACCTCACACCAGTGAGAATGGCTAAGTTCAAAAACTCAAGTGACAGCAGATGCTGAAGAGGATGTGGAGAAAGAGGAACACTCCTCCATTGTTGGTGGGGTTGCAGACTGGTACAACCATTCTGGAAATCAGTCTGGAGGTTCCTCAGAAAATTAAACATTGAACTACCTGAGGACCCAGCTATACCTCTCTTGGGCATATACCCAAATGATGCCCCAACATACAAAAAAGACACGTGCTCCACTATGTTCATAGCAGCCTTATTTATAATAGCCAGAAGCTGGAAAGAACCCAGATGCCGTTCAACATAGGAATGGATACAGAAAATGTGGTACATCTACACAATGGAATACTATTGAGCTATCAAAACAATGACTTTATGAAATTCATAGACAAATGGATGGAACTGGAAAATATCATCCTGAGTGAGGTAACCCAATCATAGAAAAACACACATGGTATGCACTCATTGATAAGTGGATTTTAGCCCAAATGCATATATTACCCTAAATGCATAGAACACATGAAACTCAAGAATGATGACCAAAATGTGAATGCTTCACTCCTTCTTTAAAAGGGGAATAAGAATACCCTTGACAGGGAATAGGGAGGCAAAGTTTAGAACAGAGGCAGAAGGAACACCCATTCAGAGCCTTCCCCACATGTGACCCATACATATACAACCACCAAACTAGATAAAATGGATGAAGCAAAGAAGTGCAGGATGACAGGAACTGGATGTAGATCTCTCCTGAGAAACACAGCCAGAATACAGCAAATACATAGGCGAATGCCAGCAGCAAACCACTGAACTGAGAACGGAACCCCCGTTGAAGGAATCAGAGAAAGGACTAAAAGAGCTTGAAGGGGCTTGAGACCCCATATGAACAACAATGCCAACCAACCAGAGCTTCCAGGGACTAAGCTACTACCCAAACACTATATATGAACTGACCCTGGTCTCCAACCCCATGGGTAACAATGAGTAGCCTAGTAAGAGCACCAGTGGAAGGAGAAGCCCTTGGTCCTGCTAAGACTGAACCCCCAGTGAAGGTGATTGTTGGAGGGAGGGCAGTAATGGGGGGAGGATGGGAAGGGGAACACCAATAGAGAAGGGGAAGGAGAGGGTTTAGGGGATGTTGGCCAGGAAACCGAGAAAGGGAATAACAATTGAAATGTAAATAAGAAATACCCAAGTTAATAAGCATGAAAGTAGAATAAAATAAAAATATTAAAAAAAGATTTGGCTAATTAAAGATAGGGCTAGCAATTATGAGTTCTCTTTCCTGATCTTACACCTGGTTTCCCTACCCTGTTCCTCTCCTTATCCCTTCTCTAACATAGTTTCCTCCCTCCATACACTACCAATATCTTTTGCATTCCCCTTTTTCAGTGAGATTCAAGCATTCTTCCTTGGACCCTCGTTGTTTCTTAGCTTCTTTGGGTCTGTGGATTATAGCATGGTTTTCCTGTACTTTATGGCTAATATTCACTTATAAGCAAGTACATACCTTGCATGTCCTTTTGGGTCTCGGTTACCTTACTCAGGTTATTTTCTAGTTCAGTCTATTTGCCTGTGAAATTCATGATGTCGTTGTTTTTCATAGCTGAAGAGTATTCCATCATATATATATATATATATATATATATATATATATATATATATATATATACTACATTTCATTTATCCATTCTTCAGCTGACATCTGTTGGTTTTTTTTTCCCCCAGTTTCTGACTATTACAAATAAAGCTACTATGAACATAGTTGAGCAAGTGTCCTTGTGGGATAGTAGAGTATCTTTTGGGTTTATGCTCAGGAGTGATGTAGGTGGGTCTTGACTTAGAACTATTCCTGGTTTTCTCAGAAATGGTTATATTGATTTCCAGAGTCATTGCACAGGTTTCCACTCCCATTAGCAATGGAGGAATGATCCCTTTGCAACACATCCTTGCAAACATGAGCTGTCACTTTCTTTTTGCCATTCTGATAAGTGAAAGGTGAAATCTCTGAGTCATCTTGATTTGCATTTTCCTGATGACTAAGGATGCTGAACATTTCTGTAAGTTTTTCTCAGCCATTTGATATTTCTCTTTTGAGAATTATCTGTTTAGCTCTATACCCCATTTTAATTGAGTTTTTAGGTTGTTGGTGTTTTAACTTGAATTGCTTATATATTTTGGATATTAGCCGCTTCCAGATGTGAGATTGATGAAAATCTTTTCCCAATCTGTAGGCTTCCATTTTGTTTTGTCCAATTGACAATGCCCTTTGCTTTGCAAATGCTTTTCAGTTTCTTATACCTCCACAAGTTCATTTATTATCCAGGGTTGTTTTAGCTCTCCTGGTTTTTGTTTGTTTTGTTTTTCTTTTTCCATATGATGCTAAGAATTTTTCTCTCAGAGTCTGTAAGAATTTCTTTTGGTAAGGTGGTCATTTTTATTATATTAATGCTACTGAGCCATGAATATGAAAGATCTATCCATTTTCTAATATCTTCTTTAATTTCTGTATTCAAAGACTAGAAGTTCTTGATATACAGCTCTTTCCCTTGCTTGGTCAGAGTTACATCAACAAATTTTATTCACGGTAAATTTGAAGGGTATTGTCTTTCTCTCCCTAACTTCTTTCTCCACCTATTTATACTTTGTATAAATGATGGCTGTGAATTTTGTAGAGTTACTTTTGTATCTAGTCATGTTCCTGAAGGTATATATCAGCTATACAAGTTCTTTGGTAATATTTTGTGGGTAACTTATGTATCATATCATATCACCATATATCACTGTTCGTGACACTTTGACTTCTTTTGCAATTTTATCCCACTTGGTCTGCTGTAGTTGTCTTATTGCTCCATCTAGAACCTCAAGAATTTTATTGAATGGTCAGGGAGAGAGTGGACAGGCTTGACTTGTTCATGATTTTAGTGGACTTGCTTTAACTTTCTCTCCATCTGATTTGATATTAGCTATTGGCTTGCTCTACATTGCTTTAATTATATTTAGGTATATGCCTTGTACCCATCATCTCATCAAGACTTTTAACATGAAGGGGCATTGGATTTTGTCAAATGATTTTCCAGCAGCTAATGAGATGATCATATGAATTTTTTTTCTTCCAGATTGTTTATGTTCTTTATTGCATTGATGAAATTTTTATGCCAAAGAATTGTGCATCCATGGGATGAAGCTTACTTGAACATGATGAATATTTTGATGTGTTCCTGAATTCTGAATTGAGTATTTTTGCATCAATGTTTGTAAGGGACAGTCATTGGAAAAGTTCTTTCTTTGTAGAGCCTCTATGTGGTTTAGGTATCACCATGTATGTAGCTTTTTAGAATGAATTTGGCAATGTTCCTTCTGTTTCTATTTTGTAGAATAGTTTGAGAAGTATTGGTTAATACCAATACTCTTCTTTAAAAGTTTGGTAGAATTCTCCACTAAACCATATGGCTCTGAACTTTCTTTTTCTTTTCTTTTCTTTTCTTTTCTTTTCTTTCCTTTCCTTTCTTCCTTTCTTTCTTTCTTTCTTTCTTTTTTTTTGATTGGGAAAAGTTTAATGACTGCTCCTATTTCCTTAGGGGTTATAGGGATGATTAAATGGTTTACCTGATTTTGATTTAACTTTGGTAAATTGTATCTGTCTAGAATACCATCCACTTCGTTTAGATTTTCCAAGCTTATGTAATTTGGGCATTTGAAGCAAGACCTACTGATTCTTTGAATTTCCTCAGTTATTATGTCTCCCTTTTCACTTTTGATTTTGTTAATTTTATATTGTCTTTCTGCATTTTAGTTAGTTTAGCTAAGTGTTTTTCTATCTTGTTGATTTTCTCAATCAGCTCTTGGTTGTATTGATTTTTGGTATTGTTTTCTGTTTCTAATTGGTAGATTTCAGGGCTAAGTTTGTTTATTTTCCTGCCATATACCCCTCTTGAGTATGTTTTCTTCCATTTTTTTTATGAAGGCACTTAGTGCTGTGGACTTTCCTCTTAGCACTGCTTTTAATGTGTCCCATAAGTTTGGGTATGCTGTGTTTTAATTTTCATTGAAATCTAGAAAGTCTTTATTTTCTGCCTTTATTTCTTCCCTGACCCAGAAATCATTAAGTAGAGAGTTGTTCAATATCCATGTGTGTGTAGGCTTTCCAGTGATTCTGTTGTTGTTGAAGTCCAGCTTTATTCGTAGTGGTCTGATAAGATACAAGGCATTATTTCAATTTTCTTGTATCTTCTGAGTCTTGTTTTATGAATGTTTATATGGTTATTTTTTAGAAAGACTCATAATGCCCTAAGAAAAAGATATATACTTTTTTGTTTGGGTGAAATAGTATAAAGATGTCTGCTAGGTCATTTGATTGATAATGTCTGTTAGTTTCATTAATTATTTTGATTTGTCTGGATGTCCTGTCAATTAGTGAAAATGGGGTGTTGAAGTCTCCCACTATTAATGTGTGGGTATTAATACATGATTTAATATTTAGTAATATTCCTTCTACAAATGAGTGTGCCTTTACATTTGGGGCATAGACATTCAAAATTGAGATGACATCTTGGTAGGTTTTTTTTTCCTTTGATACACATGAAGTATCCTTCCACATACCTTTTAATTGACTTTGTTTGAAAGTCTATTTTATTATATATTTGAATGGCTACTGCAGCTTGTTTATTGGGTCCCTTTGCTTGGAAAACCTTTGTATAGCCCTTTACTCTCAGGTAGTGTCAACCTTTTTGCTGAATTGTGTTTCTTGTATGCAGCAGAAATGTGGATCCTGTTTATGGACCCACTCCATTAGCCAGTCTTTTCATTGAGGAAATTTAGACCATTGATATTGAGCAATATTAATGACACATGATTGTTAGTTCAAGTTATTTTGATGTTGATGGTTATACTGTGTGTGTGTGTGTGTGTGTGTGTGTGTGTGTGTTTGTGTGTGTGTGCTTCTTTTAATTTTTCTGGTATGAGATTTTTTATTTCTTGGGTTTTCCTTGGAGTAATCACAGATTTTGTGTTGGAGATTTCTTTCTGGTAGCCCCTATAGAGCTGCATTCTTGGAAATATAGTATTTAAGTTTGGTTTTCTCATGGTATATCTTGTTCTAACCATCAATAGTGACTGAAAACTTTTCTTATTGTAGTAATAGTCTGGGTTGGCTTTTGGGATCTCTTAGAGACTGTAAGGAACCTGCTCAGGACCTTCTTCCTTTTAAAGACTTGGTGCAAAGTCTGGTGTAATTCTAATAGTTCTGGATTTATTTGTTACTTGGGCTTTATCCCTTGTGGCTTTTAAGCTTTTCTTTGTTCTGTACATTTAGTATTTTGATTATTATGTACTGGGAGAATTTTCCTTTTTGGCTCATTCTATTTGGTGTTCAGTAAGCTTAAACATTTATAAGCATCTCCCTTTTTTAGGTTAGAAAAATTTTGCTCTATGATTTAGTTGAAGATATTTTCTGGGCCATTGAGTTGAGAGTCTTCTCCTTCTTCCATTCCTATTATTCTTAGGTTTAGTCTTTTCATAGTGTCCCAAATTTCCTGAAGGTTTTGTGTTTGAAATGTTCAAGCTTTAAGATTTTCTCTGGCCAATGTATTAGATTCTTCTTATTGTACTTTCTGAGCCTGAGAGTTTGCCGTCCATCTCTGTATTCTGTTGCTGATGCTTGTGTCTATACTTCCTGTTCTCTTCCATAGGTTTTCCATATCCAGTGTTTTCTCACATTGTAATTACTTAATTTCTTCTATTTCCTTTTTCAGTTCTTCAACAGTTTTATTTATTTCTTTCATCTGTTTTGTTATGTTTTCTGTATTTCTTTAAGTGATGTATTCATTTCCTCTTTAAAGGCCTCTATATTCTTCATAAAATTAGATTTAAAGACATTTTCTTTCACTTCAGGTATGTTTGGATATCAGGTCTTTTTGTAGTAAGATAGCTGTGTTCTGGTGGTACCATATTGCCCTAGCTTTTGTTGAATGTGTTTTTCTGCTGGTGTATTCTATTGTTTTATGGTGAAATGTTCTTTAAATAACTGTTAAATCCATTTGGTTCATAATCTCTATTATTTTCATTGTATCTCTGTTTAGTTTCTGTGTCAATGACCTGTCTATAGGTGAGAGTGGGGTGTTGAAGTCTCCCACCATTATCCTGTGGGGTTTATGTGTGTTTTGAGCTTTAGGAAAGTTTCTTTTATTAATATGAGTGTCCTTGCATTTGGAGAATAGATGTTCAGAATTGAGATTTTCTGTTGGTGCATTTTCCCTTTGATGAATATGAAGTGTCCTTCCTCATCATGTTTAAAAACTTTTGGTTGAAAGTCTATTTAATTAGATATTAGGATGGCAATACAAACATCTTTATTGGGACCATTTGCTTGGAAGATCTTTTTCCATCCTTTTGCTATGAGATAGTATCTGTTTTTGTTAATGAGTTGTGTTCCTTGTATGGATCAAAATGCTGTATCTTGTTTGTATATTCAATCTGTTAGCTTAGGTCTTTTTATAGGTGAGTTGACTTCATTAATAATGAGATATATTAAAGACAGATGACTGTTGCTTCCTTTTATATTTGTTTTTTGTAGGTAGTTTTATGTGCTTGTGGTTTTCTCCTTTTGGCTTTGTTGTGAGGTGCTTAATAGATTGTTTTCTTTGGTAGAGGTATTTTCCTTGTATTGGAGCTTTCCTTTTAAGATTCTTTGATAAGCTGGATTGGTCCATAGATACTGTTTGAATTTGGTTTTGTTCTGGAATATTTTGGTTACTTCATCTGTGTTGACTGAGAGTTTTGCTGGGTATACTCCTATGAATTTGGTTTTGTTCTGGAATATTTTGGTTACTTCATCTGTGTTGATTGAGAGTTTTGCTGGGTATACCCCTAGCCAAACAAACTAAAGGGCCCAGCAGCATAATCCAAATTAACAATATCAGAAATGAAAAGGGAGACATAACAACAGAAACTGAGGAAATTAAAAAAAAATCATCAGATCCTACTACAAAAGACTATACTCAACAAAACTGGAAAATCTAGATGAATTGGGTGGTTTTCTAGACAGATACCGCATACCAAAGTTAAACCAAGAGCAGGTAAACTTTCTAAACTGGCCTATATCCCATAAGAAAATAGAAGATATAATTAAAACAACCCCACCCACCCCCCCAAAAAAGAAAGAGAAAGTCCAGGTCAGAAGGATTTAGTTCAGAATTCTGCCATGCCTTCAGAGAAGACCTGATTCCAATATTCCCCCAAATATTCCATAAACTATAAACAGAAAGAACACTACCTAATTCATTCTATGAAGCCACAATAATTCTGATACCTAAAGCACACAAGGACACTACCAAAAAAGAGAATTTCAGGTCACGTTTGCTTATGAATATTGATGCAAATATACTCAATAAAATTCTTGCAAACCAAAATCCAAGAACACATCAAAAACATCATTCACCACAATCAAGTAAGCTCCATCCCAGGGATATAAAGTTGTATCAACATATAAAAATCCATTAGTGAACACAAAGAAAAAACTCATATGATCAACTCCTTAGATGGAGAAAAAAAGTCATTGACAAAATAAAACACCTGTTCCTATTAAAAGTATTGGAGATATCAGGAACTTATGGCCCATACTTAAATATAATAAAAGCAATTTCCTGCAAACCAATAGTCACTATCAAATTAAATGGAGAGATACTTGAACCAATCCCACTAAAATCAGAGACAAGACAAGGATGACAATTATTCCCATATCTAGTCAACATGGTACATGAAGTGCTGGTTAGAACAATAAGACAACAACAACAACAAAAGAGATCAAGGAGATACAAATTGGCCAAGAAGAATTAAAGGTATCATTATTGGCAGATGATATGATAGTATATATAAGTTACCCCAAAAATTCTACCGGAGAACATCTCCAGCTGATAAACTGCAGCAACGTGGACAGATATAAAATTAGTTCAAATAAACCAGTAGCCTTCTTTGATACAAATGATAACAGGTTGGGAAAGTAATTAGGGAAACACTCCCTTCACAATAGCCACAGATAATATAAAATATCTTGGAGTAACTCTAACGAAACAAGTGAAAGATCTTTATGATAAGAACTTCAAGTTTCTCAAGAAAGAAATCAAAGAAGGTATCAGAAAATGGAGAGGTCCCACATGCTCATGGATCGGCAGAATTAACATAGTTAAATTGACCATTCTACTAAAGGCAATCTACAGATTCAATGCAATCCCCATCAAAATCCTAACATAATTCTTCAAAGACATGGAAAGAGCAATTCTTAAATTCATCTGGAAACTCTTCAGAGAAAACAATTCTTAACAGTAAAAGAACAGCTATGGGAATTGCCATCCCTCACCTTAAGCTTTACTACAGAGCAATACAGATAAAAATGACATGGTATTTCTACAGAGACAGACAGGTTGTGCAATGGAGTAGAATTGAAGACCTAGAAATAAAACCACACACTTATGCACACTTGATTTCTGACAAAAAAAGTCAAAAATATATAATGGGGGAAAAACATCTTCAATTAATGGTGCTGGTCTGACTGTATATAAAAAAAAGAAAATAGACCCATATGTTCACCTTGCACAAAGCTCAAATCCAAGTGGATCAAGGACCTCAACAGAAAACAATATATATACTCAATCTAATAGAAGAGAAAGTGGGAAAGAGCCTTGAACTCACTGGCATAGGGGGAATTTTCCTAAACAGAGCTACAATGTCTCAGGCTCTAACAGCAAGAATTGATAAATGTTACCTTATGAAACTGGAACCCTTCTGTAAGGCAAAGGACATAGTCAATAAGACAACAGCATCCTCTAGATTGGGAAAAAAGCTTCACTAACCCCACATCTGAAAGAGAGCTAATATCCAAAATATATAAAGAAATCAAGAAGCTAACCACCAAAAAACCAAACAACCTAATGAGAAATGGGGTATAGTACCAAACCAAGAATTCACCACAGAGGAATCTCAAATGGCTGAGAAGCAACTAAAGAAATTTTTATAGTCCTTAGTGATCAGAGAAATGCAAATCAAAACGACCCTGAGATTCTACCTTAGACCAGTCATAATGGCTAAGATCAAAGCCTCAGGTGAAAACATGTGTTGGCGAGGATGTGAGGAAAGAGGAACACTCCTCCATTTCTAGTACGATTTTCAACTGATACAACCACTTTGGAAATCAATTTGGAGGTTCTTCAGAAAATTGTAAATAAACCTTCCTAAAAACCTAGCAATACCACTCTAGGGAATATACCCAAAATATGCCCCACCATGCCACAGGGGCATATATTTTACTGTGTTCATAGTAGCCTTATTTGTGATAGCCAGAAGCTGGAAACAACCCAGATGTCCCACAACAGAAGAATGGATACAGAAAATGTGGTTCATTTACACACTCGAATACTACTCAGCTATTAAGAATGAGGACATCCTGAGTTTTGCAGGAATGGATGGAACAAGAAAATATCCTGAGTGAAGTAACAGACTACCCAATATACAGTCCACAGAACTCAAAATAGTCAACAAGCTGAAGGGGCCAACTGAGGACACCTCAGTCCCAATTGGGAGGGAGAAGAAAGCAACCACAAGCTGGAAGGGAGGGAGGAACATGGGAGGGAAAGGAGTTGGGGGTTGGCAAAAAGGAGAGCATGATCTAGTAGCGGGTAGTTGGAAAGGACTAAAGCCATGAGGGTCATCAGAAAGAATGGAAACAGGTGACCTCAGGTGGAAGGATGTTGTGAGGACACTCTAGAATGTATCGAAGACCTGGGAAGTGAGAGATCCTCAGGACTCAAAGTGTGCGGGACCCTAGATGAAATGCCTACAGTGGGGAGAGGGAACTTATTGAATCCACCTCCAGCAGAAAGACAGGGCATCAAGTGAGGGATAGGGTTGCTATCCCAGAGTCAAAGCACTGACCCATATTTCTTCATGCCTGAAAAAAATGCAGGGACTAAAATGGAGAAGAACATGAGGAAAAGGAGGTCAGCAACAGGCCTAAAGTGGGATCCAGCTCAAGGGGTGGTCCCAAGACCTGACACTATTACTGAGCCTATGGGGGGCTCACAAAAAAGGAACTATCATGACCACCCTCCAAAAGACCCAAAAAAGCAGCTGAAAGAGTCAGATGCAGATATGTGTACTCTACCATTGAACAGAAGCCACTGACCAGTCTGTTTGAATTAGGAAACAGCTAGAGGAAACTGAGGAGGAAGGCAACCCTGTAGGAGGACCAGCAGTCTCAATTAACCTGGATCCCTGAGATCTCTCAGACACTGGATCACCAACCAGGTAGCATACACCAGCTAAGATGAGGCCTCCAACACATACACAGTAGAGGACTCCCAGGTCTGTGTTCAGTCAGAGAAGATGCACTTAACCCTCAAGACACTGGAGGCCCCAGGAAGTTTAGAGGTCTGGTAAGGTGGGAGGAGTGGGGAAATCTGTGAGGAGATGGTGGGGCAAGGGTCGCAGAGGAGGTATGAGATGTAGACCGTAAGGGGAATAAAATTTGGAGTGTAAAAATAAACAAACAAACAAACATTTTTAAAAGTTACTGTCCATTGTAATCATCATCATCATCATCATCATCATCACCTTTTTTAAATGCAGACATAATCGCCCTCCTGGTCTGCCCTCCAACTGTTCCCCATCCCATTCCGCCTCCTCCATCTCCAAGAGGATGTCCCCAGCCCCATTCTCCACCCCATCATACCTCTCCACTCCTGGAGCCTCATATCTCTCTAGGGTTTGGTGCATCTTTTCTGAGTGAGAACAGACCAGGGGGTCCTCAGCTGTATACATATCAGGGCCTCATCTCAGCTTAGTGTAAGCTGCCTGGTTGGTGGATCAGTATCTGAAAGATCTTGTGGGTCCAGTTTATTGGAGACTGCTGGTCTTCCTATGGTGTCATTCTCCTCCTCACCTTCTTCTAGTTTTTCCCTAATTCAACCACAGATGTCCTCAACTGGCTGTCCATTATTTGGGTGTAAGTGTCTGCATTAGCTGCTTGTTGGGCATCACAGAAGATAGCCATGCTAGCCTCCTGCCTGTAAGCAAACCATAGCATCAATAACTGTGTCAGGATTTGGAGCTTCCCCCTGAGCTAGATCCCAAATTCAACCGGTCACCGAACCTCCATTCCTTCAGTCTCATCTCCATTTTTGTCTCTGCAGTTCTTTTAGGCAGGAATAATTCTGTGTCAGAGGTATTTTTGTTTTCTTTTGTTTTGTTTTTGTTTTTGTTTTGTTTGTTATTGATCACTCTATTCATTTACATCTCAAATTATATCCCCTTTCGCAGTTACCACTCCAACCCCCCCATCCCACATCTGACCACTTTCCCTCTCCCCTTTTCCTGTAGGAGCATATTCCCCAACCCACCCATTCTCTCCTGTCCCACCACTCTAGCATTCCCCTATGCTGGTGCATTAAACCTCCCTAGGACCAAGAGCCTTCCCTCCCATTGTTGTTATCAGACAAGGCCTGCCTCTGCTACATATGTATCTAGAGCCATGGATCTCTCTCTGTACACTCCTTGGTTGGTGATCTAGTCCCTGAGATAACTGGGTGGTCTGGCCAGCCAACATTGTCCTTCCTACGGGGTTGTAATCCCCCTCCATTCTTCCAGTCCACCCATGAGCTTCCACACCAGGGTCCCTGAACTCAGTCTGATGGTTGACTCCAAGCATCCACATTTGCATTGGTCAGTTGCTGGCAGAAACTCCCAAGGAGCAGCCATACCAGTTTCCTGTCAGCAAGCACCTCTTGGCAACAGGAACAGTGACCAGTGTTGGTGTTTTGAGTGTGCAGACAGATTAGATCCCCAGGTTGGTCAGTCCCTGGATGGCCCTACCTTTCAATCTCTTCTTCATTTTTTGTTCCTGTCTTTGTTTTGGACAGAAAGACTTTTGGTTCCTGTCTAAAGATGGATAAGTGGCCCCATCCGTCTACTGGTGAGTGTGGCTATATACTGGACGTGGTCTAAAGGGTTTTATCCCCTTCACTGCACATTTTCAGCTAAAGTCATCCCTGTTGGGTCCTGGGAGCCTATTGTTTCCCTAGCATCTGGGACCCTTTAATTAAAGGCTGCCCCTAGTTCCTCATCACCCACTGCTACATAATTTTATTAGATTTCTGGAACCTCTGTACCTCTCTCCAGTTCCCTCCAATATCTGATACTGCCCCCCTAATTTCATTTCCCTCACCCTACCAGGTCCCCTTCCCTCCACTTCACTAGATCATATGATTCCCCACTCAGTACAGTACTGAAGCATCCACACCCTGGTCTTCCTTCCTCCTAAGCTCCATATGGTCTGTGGGTTGTATTGTTAGCATTGTGAGCTTTTGAGCCAATATTCACTTATCAGTGAGTACATGCCATGCATGTTCTTTTGTGTCTGCATTATCTAACTCATGAAGATATTTTCTTGTTCCATCCATTTGCCTAGGAATTTCATAAAATCATTGTTTTTGAAAGCTGAATAGTACTCCATTGTGTAGATGTACCACATTTTCTGTATCCATTCTTCTGTTGAGGGATATATGGGTACTTTCCAGCTTCTGGCTATTATAAATAAGGCTGCTAAAAACATAGGAGAGAATGTGTCCTTGTTATATGTTGGAGTATCTTTTGGATATACGCCCAGCAGTGGTATAGCTGGGTCTTCAAGAAGAACTACTTCCAATTTTCTGATGAATCTCCAGACTGATTTCCAGAGTGGTTGCACCAGTTTGCAATCTCATCAAAAATGGAGGGGTGTTCCTTTTTCTCCACATCCTCACCAGCATCTGTTTTCACTTGAGATTTTGATCTCAGTCATTTTGACAGGTGTGAGGTCGAATCTCAGGATTGTTTTGATTTGCATTGCCCTCATGAATAAGGAGGATATTGAACGTTTCTGTAGGTACTTCTTGGCTATTTGAGATTCCTCAGTTGCGAATTCTGTTTAGTTCTGTACCCCATTTTTATTAGGGTTATTTGCTTCCCGGGATGCTAACTTCCTAAGTATTTTTGTATATTTTGGATATTAGCCTCTCTATATGGCATAAGGTCGGTAAAGATCTTTTCCCAATCTGTAGGTTGCTGTTTTGTCCAATTAACAGCATCCTTTGACTTACAGAAGCTTTTCGATTTTATGTGGTCCTATTTTTTGACCTTAAAACTTGTGCCCTTGATGTTCTGTTCAGGAAATTTTCCCATATGATGATCTGTTTGAGACTCTTCCCACTTTCTCTTTTATTAGATTCATCTTATCCAGTTTTTGGTGGAGGTCCTTGATCCAGTTTGATTTGAGATTTGCAGAAGGCAATAAGAATGGATTAATTTGCATTCTTCTACATGCTGATCTCCAGTTGAACTGGCACCATTTGTTGGAAATGCTGTCTTTTTCCCCTTGGAATTTTTTTTTTAGCAATTCTCAAATTTATTTAGAATAACAAAAAACTCAGGAAAGTGAAAATAATTCTCAACAATAAAAGAACTTCAGGGGAAATACCATCTCTGACTTCAAGCTGTCCTATAGAGCAATAATGACAGAAACCACCTGGTATTGGTCTAGATACAGGCAGGTAGATCAATGAAATAGAATTGAAGTTCCAAAAATGAACCCACAAACCTGTGGTCACTTGATCTTTGACAAAGAAGCTAAAACCATCCAGTGTGTCAGGAGTTTTTGAATATAGGATGGCAAGCCCATCCCTCCACTTGATGTCCTGATTTTCAACTGGAGATGGACTCCACAAGTTCCCTCTCCCCACTGTTATGCATTTTATCTAAGGTCCATCCTTTTGAATCTCAAGCATCTCTCTTATGCATTCAGAGACACTAAACATTTTAATTTAGATATGACATATTACAAGTAAAACATCAAGTATTGATAAAAATAAGATTATTTCATACATACTGTGGTACTATATCTGAATGCATTATTACATAAAGATTCTAATTTAAAATATTTGGTAGAGAATTGTTCCTTTAATACAAAAATAAATAACCAATTATTTTTCTGGGGCTACACAAGGCAAGTGTAGAATCTCCAGAAAGGGAGGTGACAGAAAGTATATCTTTATTATTTTATAACTACTTTTGATCTGAAATTTCCCACATTCTGAACATACCTTGGAAAGAAAAAAGGTAGGCTGTGTTAGTAGATCAAAAATAATACTTTGCAATAAAATAATAATTTTAAAATAAATAAACAGCATTTTTTAAATTTTTCCATCAGTTTCTATTTTTTTTCATTTTTATTGGAAATTTTCTTGGCATCCCCAATAGTGACTGGGTTTGATGACTGTGTGTGGGATGGATCCCCATGTGTGGCAGTCTCTGGATAGACTTTCCTTCAGTCTTTGCTCCACACTTTGTCTCTATATTTCCTCCTGTGAGTATATTGTTCCCCCTTCTAAGAAGGACTGAAGCATCTAAACTTCAGTCTTTTATCTTCTTGAGCTTCTTGTGGTCTGTAAATTATTTCATGGGTATTCTTTTGGGCTAATATCCACTTACCAGTGAGTGCATATCATGTGTGGTTTTTGTGATGGGTTTACCTTACTCGGAATGATATTTTCTAGTTCTATTTATTTGTCTAAGAATTTCACAAAGTCATTGTTTTTAATAGCTAAGTAACACTGGATTGTGTACACGTACCACATTTTCCGCAACCATTCCTCTGTTGAAGGGTCCTTTCCAGCTTCTGTCTATTATAAATAAGGCTGCTATGAACATAGTGGATCATGTGTTCTTGTTATATGTTGGAGCATCTTTTGGGTATATGTCCAGGAGTGGTATAGCTGGGTCCTCAGGTAATAATTTGTCCAGTTTTATGAGGAACATCCAGACTGATTTCCAGAGTGGTTGTTCCAGTTTGCAATCCTTGCCTATATCTGCTGTTCCCTGAGTTTTTGGTCTTAGCCATTCCGACTGTTATGAGGTGGAATCTCAGGGTTGTTTTGATTTGTCTTTCCCTATATGTTTAATTTGTAGGTCTTGCCAAAAATGCTTAGGATGTTATTATATTTAATTCATAGAGTATATCTGTATTGATTCAGTTAAAAATATATACACTGATTTTTTTTCAGATCATAAATTCCTATCCTTTCCCTCTTCTCTTAGAACTAAGAGAGTAGCTGTGCCTGATAGTTACAAAGAACAACCATAAGACATTGCAGAGAATCCAGCAGAGATGGAAAACCTAGCTGTGTTACCATCAATTGATATGTTCAATAGGTATTTAACTATACTTATTAAATAAAACTACTTAAAAATTTCATAATTCATAGTATGTATTCTATGAACAAGCCTGCAATATAGTCACATTTATATGTAGGCAAATTCACATTCTTTCAGAATGTGATTCTAAAATTGTAGGATCTCTCTACTTATAACAAAATAATGTTCTTGCAAAGGAAAAAGGAGGGGGAAAATTTAGAATATTATTCTATTCAGATAGCTTATCTTATAATCAATATTTGAAAGTTTATCTTAAAATCTTGAATTACAGATTAATGAATATGAGACATTTGCTTTCCTCATAATCAGAACTAGTAATATCTCTATTGGGATAAAATATGAGTGTTCAATTGAATTTTTGTTTGTACTGACTTATTCTCTGTGTTGGAGACAAGCAGTCATGTGCCATGACTTTTATGTAGAGGTCAAAGAACAACTTATGGGAGTTGGTTCTCTATTTCCGCCATGTGATGCCCAGGTACTGAATATTATTCTATTCAGATAGCTTATCTTATAATCAATATTTGAAAGTTTATCTTAAAATCTTGAATTACAGATTAATGAATATGAGACATTTGCTTTCCTCATAATCAGAACTAGTAATATCTCTATTGGGATAAAATATGAGTGTTCAATTGAATTTTTGTTTGTACTGACTTATTCTCTGTGTTGGAGACAAGCAGTCATGTGCCATGACTTTTATGTAGAGGTCAAAGAACAACTTATGGGAGTTGGTTCTCTATTTCCGCCATGTGATGCCCAGGTACTGAACGTAAGATCGTTATTCTTTTTTTTTAAATTTTTTATTAGATATATTTTTTACTCACATTTCAAAGGTTATTCCCCTTCCTGGTTTTCTGTCCATAAGCTCCATTCCCTCCCCTCTCTCCCCCACATGGGTATTCCTCCTTTATATCCCCCTGGTTGCCTCCCCCTATATTGCCTGCATTGGGGGTCCAACCATGGCAGGACCAAGGGCTTCCCCTTCCCCTGGTGCCCCAACAAGGCCATCCTCTGCTACATATGCAGTTGGAGCCCTGGATCAGTCCATGTACAGTCTTTGGGTAGTGGTTTAGTCCCTGGAAGCTCTGGTTGGTTGGCATTGTTGTTTTTATGGGGTTTCAAGCTCATTTAATTCTTTTAATACTTCAAAAACATACAGGAAATCTATGATACAATGAGAAGATCAAACCTAAGATCATCATTCTTGATAGGACATGCCTTTACCACCTAAACCATCTAACTTGCCCTCAATTTTTATGATTCGTTAATTGAAATATATCTATGAAGCATATTTTTGAATTTAAAAATAAGCAGTAGATAATTTTTAAACAAACATATTACTGTCAGATTCACCAGCAATTATATGTCAGGATTCCTCTAGAAGCAAAAACACTAGGGTAAACATTATTTTAATGTATATTTCCCTAAGTGAGATGAATAGAATATTACATTAAATGCTCAGGAACCAGTTTAACATGACTGCCCTGCAGGAAACAAATGCAAACATTAAATCAGCTTATTAACTATATTACAGTACATCCAGTCTCTGTTTAAGATTTCATTTATCTAGAGTTAGTATGACACATAGTTAATTAGTAGCTGCCAACAATTCAGGGTTAGAAAAAATTACCTCTGCTTGTCCAAATTGCACAAAACTGGTTTATTCTATTAGAGAAATTTTAAGTTTAAGTGGGAACTAAGTTCACATAAAAATCATCCCAGAGTTAGATCAACCTGTCCAACTTGTGTAAACAGTATTCATTCATGGACAGGTAGTTAATTTTGGAAGACAAATATCTATTGAAGAACAAATTTCACAGAAATAATTAAAGACTCATAAATAATTATTACTAGAATTTATTGCAAACATACTTAGGAAAAATTTTTACTTTATATCAATCTAGAAAATCCATATACCACAACTATGCTATAATTAGAACAAAATTTTAGTATTATGTGATTTTGTTTTAATCCATTTATAAAATTTTAACTGTATTAATCCACAAGTACCTATTAGTGTTTACCACATTCCTAGAACTCTAAATAGTATCAGTGACAGTGGAATGGAAGGAAAATATCCCAACTATGAACATCAGAGGTCATTATTTAATTGTTGGCCTCAAAATGACATTAAATAATGTTGAACTCTAGAGGTAAGTGTAATCCCTGTGCCTGCTATCTTGTTTCTGTCTCATAAGTTTAATCATAGAAAAATACCAGTTGACTGAGTTGAATGAGTGAAAACAGATCAGCAGAACAGATCAGGAAATTCTCAGGCCCATATCATATGATTCCTTGTAGATTAAAAGGTTTGCTTCTGTTCTGAAAGAACTGTGAAGGGAAGTGGAATATGAGAACACTACTTTTCACGTTGTTAAGTTTGAAATGCTTCTTCTTAGATATTCAAATAAAGATAGCAAGTCAGGAGCTAATGATTTGGCATTCATGAGTTATTTTCACAGTTTAAAGCCTGAATCTGAGATTATCTATAATAGAGATGATAATAATCCAAGGAAAAAATACAAATAACCCATTATTAATTTATAGAATTATTAGAAGGAATTGATTATGCAGAAGGCAAAAAACTTAGAATGAATCACAGTGCCCTTGAAATGAAAGAGAACATTAATAAAAAATATCCCACAGGCATCAAATGATAAGTAAATTGAATAATAAAAGAACTAAGTGTTGGCCAGAAATTTTGACAATACTGAGACCATTTTATGACCTTGTAGACAAGAAGATTTTGCTGAAGTAGCAACAAATTATTTGACATGAAACTAAAACACGAATGCATC
Organism: Rattus rattus; assembly: GCF_011064425.1. NCBI lineage: Eukaryota > Metazoa > Chordata > Mammalia > Rodentia > Muridae > Rattus > Rattus rattus. Next base: position 17,915,869 of record NC_046172.1, read on the forward strand.
TGAATACATGAAAGCAATGAGAATACACAATTATTCCTATTACTTTTGTTATAAAAGAAAAGAAATAATTATGATGTATAGAACTACTGGGTGATGCTATCTAATATCCAGATATCATTTTAATTTTCCCTAGAGTGAGAAGAGAATGCTATATACATAGGGATACTGTGGATGAAAATTGATTCTGAAGGGAAAAAAAGAGGCAATAGTACACATTAAGAGAAGTATAAAGTTCTCAGGGTCAGAGTCAGTTACTTTGTAGGATGGAGGTAATATTTATGGGAATTGATATAACTATAAAAAATCATCATGAATGATAAAAGAGGTAGATTTATGAGGAAATGTGGTAGGTGATAAATGTGTTAAATAATGAAAGAGAGGAACCTGCATGATTCAAGGAAGAGGTGCAGTGATAATAATAGTGATATTTGCCCTTGATAATGTAGTTTCAAGAAAGATAGGGCATTAGAATCATTGCCTTGAGATGCAGTGGACTTAATGAAGTGTATGGTCTCAGACAATGAAAATTTAGGAAAAGAGGAATAGTTACAGGGGACAGAGTGGGAGGGTGTTTGTAACTAACAGAGGTATGATAGTGATACACCAGTAAACTGTGTCAAAATGTAAAGGGAGAGGTTCTTAGCAATGGAAAACTAGCTAGGAGTTTTGTGTTTATAATATTTACTGATGTATAAATAGTTTACAAAACTTTAGGACAAAATTAGGGCCTTTCTAGTATTTTTTTGGTGTGCTAATGTTCAAAGCAATCTATTTGGGAGGGGATGGAGCTAGAATCTTGGTAGAAACAAGAAAATTCTACATTAAAGTGTATGAAATTGGGAACCAGGAGAAAGCCATAATCTGGGATAGTCTGCTTATCCTCATTTATTATTGAAGTAATAGTATGTGGGTGATTTTTTTCCCTAGTTTGAAATGTGTAGATAATCCATTGTTTTAAAAAACTAAGAGTAAGGTTTCTTTTTCTAAAATTTTTAGGGAAAATAATTTAGGGGTTATTGTGGATATTAAATAATTTTAAGAACACATATATAATGCAAAATATTCTAAAATTTATGTAATTTTATTCTTTTAATGAGTGTTTTGCCTATAGTATATGTGTGCATCACTTACATACAGTTCCCCAAGAAGGGAGTATTTGATCCCTTGGAACTGAAGATTCAGAAGGTTGTTAGCCACCATGTAGATGCTGGGGATCAGACCTGCAAGAATGACAAGTGCCCATAACCACTAAGCAATTTCTCCAGCCCCTTAACACCTAATTATGAACATCAAACAATAGATTTTAGGAATTATTGAAACTACTTTAAATTATTTTAAAAACTTGAAATTAATTTTGTTATTAAATTATGTATGCCTAAATTAGCATGTTCTTATAAAACAAATCAGTGTAGTTCCTGATAAGTATAAAACACTGAAAATAAATATTTATGGAATGTTTACTTGTATATTTGTCATAGTGTTTTTTGAAATTTTATTTTTTTATTAGATACATTTCTTTATTTACATTTCAAATGTTATTCCCTTTCCCAGTTTCCTGTCCATAGGCCACCATCCCCCCCACACCCAATAAAATGTGATAGTGCTTTTTAAAAGTTGTTCAAATGGTGTATTGTTGAAGCATCAGCAGTAGAGTTTATAATTCTACTGAAGTTCAATACTTACCATGTCTAGTAACTGTAATACCTTTCAAAAGCCCAGTATTTGGTTCCTGATTTTTCTTATTCAGCACATTTGATTATAGATGACTCTGTGGGATTGCTTTGATCTACAAGAAATTGTAGATATGAACTTTTCCAGCTTAATTCTGATATAAGAAGAGAAACTTCCTAAGTGTTGTGAACTTAAAATAACCTGTTTATTAATTTAGAAACCCCCATGCAATATATAGTGGTAAGCTTTGAACATGTACTTCTCTAGTCTCTATTCCTTTCTCCATCCCCCCTACCGCTCCCTTTCTATTTGGATTTCAGTGACTCTTTGGTCTGAACAAACATGTATTACTAAGGATTTAGACAAATACAAATGTTTGTATAAACTGAGTATGAACAGAAATATTGTATTGCTTCATGATTTTCAAATATTAGCTTTCATAAATTCAGGAGAAACTTTGAGATTCTTTTTTATTTTCACTTCCAAAACAATTTATTATATTCGTTCTACATGTAGGAATATTTATTTGAAATCCTAAGATATAGTGAGTTTATTGATTCAAAAAGATCCCAACCTTTTCTGCAAAAGAAAGTGAAACTGAAAACTACATATTTTCAATGACTATTATATATATATATATGTATATATATATATATGTGTGTGTGTGTGTGTGTACGATGAACTGTATGATCATAATTCATAATGATCATTCTTGACATGAAGAAAACATGGTATGATATATCGTCATCATACTTGCATACTGTTTAGGATTCTAAGAACTTATATCCACACTAGAGATTCCTACTTGAGCATGTGTTTCTATTCTCAAACAAAAGGAGCAGATGAGTGTTCAAAGATTTCTATTGATAACCTTGAAGTTTTGGGGGCCTGAAACTTGAGACAAGAACTGGGTTTAATATGTATATTATAAAAGGTATGCATTTGTTACAGGTGATGACTTGGAAGTGTTCTACTTTGTCCATTTAATACCTTTGTATTAAGCCATTATTAATTTATCAAACCCATAATAAGTAATAACATAAGAATTGACAGTTAAATAAATTTTCTTGTTTTAAATTCATACTTGTATAAATAACATTAATCATTTCAATAGCCCTCAAGCAGATCTTTGCATTGTACGTTTCTTATAAAAACAATATGATATTGTATAGCTTTATTTTATGTTCTCAGTTGTTCTCAAAATAATATTGAAATCTAGGATTAACTTAAATATATTTATTAGAATATAGCATTTTCAACCTATCTCTCATAATTCTTTTATTCTAAGATACAGAAAGAAAATAACAGGAGAACATATGCCATGGTTTAATTAATTTAAAGATGCAGGTGATCCCATAAAATAAAGAAAATATGATTTATGGTTGTATTTTGTAAACCCAATTTATTGAAAAATATGTAGAAATCTGTTTTATAAGGCTTAAATAATCAAATTTTACTATAAAGATATTACTACTTTGCATAAATCTCAATCTTCTGATAATAGATAGGAGGTTCTAGAGCCATACTTATCCCATAATTATATAGTAGAGCTTTATTTTATGCACATTTCAATAAAATTATGTGGTTTACCATAAAGCAGTTTTACATAGTTCATGTGGAATAAAATCATAATAAATATGTGTTAAAAATATTATATTTCATTTATATTATTTAAAATTATTTTGACAGTATAGAAATTGAATAAAAACCCAATTTGTTTTTATGTATTTTCCTCCAAAATGTAAATTTCCATTGAAAATAAAATACAAAAAATACATTATAAATTGTTTAAATATTGTATGTCAAAAAATTATTTTTCTTTTACTACTTGGAATAACCTCAAGTTCTCAACTGGGCAAGGAAAATGCTCTACCACTAAGTTATACACCTGGAGTTTGAAAGGGTTTCATGCACCCAATTGACCACAACTTGAAAAGAGGTAACACATAACTCTTGGTAGGCCCAACTAGGATCTCTAGGTCATAGGCCTCATGGGCATAACAAGTGTTATTCTGTTAAATCAATCTGGTAATATATTGGAACGTAAATTGTTATTTTTACAATCATAGATTAGTAAATATCTCAAGCCTCATTAGAGAAATTTCCTTTAAGCTATGCTCAGATTTGAATGGGAAATCTATACCACAATCTCTTTCTCCAAAGCTCAAGAATTATTGAAAATATGGGGCAGAATGTTTACAAAAACCTGAGGTACTGTACCTCTGCAATGAAACATTGAACTCATGGATTCAAAGCAGCTATGTCTGAATACAAAAGACCTGCAGGAGCTCAAGGGATTTCAAATCCCAGCATGGGCTGGGGAGGAGGTCACCAAGTCTCACCCTTAGCTGAGTAACTACAGATAAGTAGTGGCTGCTCTGGGCTGGAGACACAGTTTTTTTTTTTTTTTAAACAGGGATGTGAGCCCATGAAAGGCTATATATATTTCAGCAGATATTCTCACACCAATGCATATAGAGGTAGCACTAAGAGTTATTTTAAAAAACAAAAAATAAATACATGTGTTGTTGTAAAATTATAAAAAAAAAATGCTGTCTTTAATCCTGCACTATGTCTGGCACCATAGTGCCCCAAGATATCTGGTAGATATCTTCATCTCAGTCAGCAAAGCCTCTCATCCGCTCTGCTCCATCCCATATCACACTGCCGATGGCTTCTCTCTGAGCCTGGCAGAAATCTCTCTATCCATCTAGTTCCCAAGGCAGGTTGCCACTATGCCAGAAATCTACATCCCAATTCCATTGGGGGCTTAGTATCTCTGGCCGCCACATACTCTCTTAAACTTAAATTGCCACATGAAAAGAACATACAACACAATTACCTCCGATCCAATCGATAAGATATAATTGCCCACCTAAACATACAAAGCCCTGTACACATCCATCCCTTAAGGATATTCATAACAACTTCTAAATGTGGAGAGAGAAACCTTAACATCAGCCTCCATGTTCTCTCAGCTGCTTCTCCTGCCTCCTCCATTCTCCTCCTCTCTCTAAAACTTTTCTTCTCATCCAATGACAGGCCTTGCCTTTACCTGTATGACATCCTACACACATGGAATTGGGAATGAGTAGAGGTGCAGGATAATTTGCTTTGAGAAATTCTCAAGCAAGAAAGATATGTAGCTAAATATACTTCTTAAAAATTATGAAAGCCAATAAAAATTATATGGAGACAGCTATATTTTTATAGTTCTAGTATCTAATGTATCTGTGCTTGTAAATATAAATCATGTTGACACTAAATCTACATGGATACAAATTGAAGAGTAATAAATGCTAAAATAATTATAGACCATCTACTGCATGTGCAACTTTGGAAAGTCCTACCCTAATTCATATGTATGCATATAACAATGGGACATGATATTAAAGGCAGAAACAAATAAGATATTTTGAATTGCTTTAAGGAGATTGTTTTTTACTGTGTAAAACACTCTTGCATTCATGCTGGGGGAAATGAATCCTGTGAGTTAATTGTCTGTTTTGTAACTTAAATGTTCCTGCCATTTAAATACTGCCACAGCTAAGCAGTATTCCTCTTCTAGGAGGAAAGCAGTCTAAATCTTAAATCTTGTTTGGCATTTCAATGCATTCATCTTATATTTTGAAGATACAATCCAAATAAAATTTTCTCTAGTGCCCAAATATTGTTTGATGAAGGTAGATACTTACAGCATGTAAGCTCTTCTCTGCTGGCAAAGAGTATCAAGTTTGAGAAACACAGCCAATCGGATATGAAATCAAGAGATCAAGAGGCTGCTCTCTCTCTCTCTCTGTCTCTGTCTCTCTCTCTCTCTCTCCTCTCTCTCTCTCTCTCTCTCTCTCTCTCTCTCTGTCTCTGTATCTCTCTCTCTCTCTCTCTCTCTCTCTCTCTCTCTCTCTCTCTCTTCTTCTCTCTCTCTCTCTCTCTTCTTCTCCTCTTTGTCTCTGACTGTCTGTCTGCCTGTCTGTCTCTTTGTCTCTCTCTCATGCCTCCCTTTCTCTCTCCCTCTGCTAGTGTGTGTGTACATGCATGCATATACACATTTGTATATGCACAAATATTAAATGTGCAGCTTTCTTTTAATTGCAACAATTAAAGTAGAGGATCCTGTTACTTTGGTTTAAGGGAAATACTATACTAAAAATGATCCAACACAAATATACTTGTACATTTGCCCCCATTAAAATTTTATCTTTAGATTACTCTTTTTATGGGGTTCTACTTGTAATCTTTTAGCTATGAAAATACTCCATTTTTCACATTCAGATATAAATCCCAACATCCCTACAATAGCCTTCTAGGTTAATTCTTTTTTTTTATCTTTATTAACTTGAATATTTCTTATTTACCTTTCGATTGTTATTCCCATTCCCTGTTTCTGGACCAACATCACCCTAACCCCTCCACCTCCCCTTCTATTTGGGTGTTCCCCTCCCATCCTCCCCCCATTACTGCCCTCCCCCCAACAATCGCGTTCACTGGAGGTTCAGTCTTGGCAGGACCACGGGCTTCCCCTTCTACTGGTGCTCTTATTAGGCTATTCATTGCTACCTATGAGGTTGGAGCCCAGGGTCAGTCCATGTATAGTCTTTGGGTAGTGGCTTAGTCCCTGGAAGCTCTGGTTGGTTGGCATTGTTGTTCATATGGGGTCTTGAGCCCCTTCAAGCTCTTCCAGTCCTTTCTCTGATTCCTTCAACAGGGGTCCCGTTCTCAGTTCAGTGGTTTGCTGCTGCCATTCGCCTATGTATTTGCTGTATTCTGGCTGTGCCTCTCAAGACAGAGCTACATCCGGTTCCTGTCGGCCTGCACTTCTTTGCTTCATCCATCTTATCTAATTTGGTGGCTGTACAAGTATGGGCCACATGTGGGGCAGGCTCTGAATGGGTGTTCCTTCTGGCTCTGTTTTAAACTTGGCATCCCTATGCCCTGCCAAGGATATTCATGTTCTCCTTTTAAAGAAGTGAAGCATTCGCATTTTGGTCATCCTTCTTGAGTTCCATGTGTTCTGTGCATCTAGGGCAATTCAAGCATTTGTGCTAATAGCCACTTATCAATGAGTGCATACCATGTGTGTTTTTCTGTAATTAGGTTACCTCACTCAGGATGATATTTTCCAGTTCCATTCATTTGTCTATGAATTTCATAAAGTCATTGTTTTTGATAGCTGAGTAGTATCCCATTGTGTAGATGTACCACATTTTCTGTATTCATTCCTCTGTTGAAGGGCATCTGGGTTTTTTCCAGCTTCTGGCTATTATAAATAAGGCTGCTATGAACACAGTGGAGCATGTGTCTTTGTTATATGTTGGGGCATCTTTTGAGTATATGCCCAAGAGAGGTATAGCTGGATCCTCAGGCAGTTCAATGTCCAATTTTCTGAGGAACCTCCAGATTGGTTTCCACAATGGTTGTACCAGTCTGCAATCCCACCAACAATGGAGGAGTTTTCTTCTTTCTCCACATTCCCACCAGCATTTGCTGTCACCTGAGTTTTTGATCTTAGCCATTCTCACTGTTGTGAGGTGAAATCTCAGGGTTGTTTTCATTTGCATTTCCCTCATGACTGAGGATGTTGAACTTTTCGTTAGGTGTTTCTTAGCCATTCGGCATTCCTCAGCTGTGAATTCTTTGTTTAGCTCTGAACCCCATTTTTAATAGGGGTATTTGTCTCCCTGCAGTCTAACATCTTGAGTTCTTTGTATATTTTGGATATAAGCCCTCTATCTGTTGTAGGATTGGTAAAGATCTTTTCCCAATCTGTAGGTTGCCGTTTTGTCCTAACAACAGTGTCCTTTGCCTTACAGAAGCTTTGCAGTTTTATGAGATCCCATTTGTCGATTCTTGATCTTAGAGCATAAGCCATTGGTGTTCTGTTCAGGAAATTTTTTCCAGTGCCCATGTGTTTGAGATGCTTCCCCACTTTTTCTTCTATTAGTTTGAGTGCATCTTGTTTGATATGGAGGTCCTTGATCCACTTGGACTTAAGCTTTGTACAGGGTGATGGTTTGATCTGCATTCTTCTACACGTTGACCTCCAGTTGAACCAGCACCATTTGCTGAAAATGATGTCTTTTTTTCCATCGAATGGTTTTGGCTCCTTTGTCAAAAATCAAGTGACAATAGGTGTGTGGGTTCATTTCTGGTCTTCAATTCTATTCCACTGGTCTGTCTGTCTCTGTACCAATACCATGCAGTTTTTATCACTATTGCTCTGTAATACTGCTTGAGTTCAGGGATAGTGATTCCCCCAGAAGTCCTTTTATTGTTGAGGATAGTTTTAGCTATCCTGGTTTTTTTGTTATTCTAGACGAATTTGCAAATTGTTCTGTCTATCTCTCTGAAGAATTGGATTGGTATTTTGATGGGCATTGCACTGAATCTGTAGATCACTTTTGGTAAAATGGCCATTTTTACTATATTAATTCTAGGTTAATTCTTAACAGAAATAATCATTTTTTACTTTTGAACTCCTTCTATATGTGTCAGTTTAGATGTATGTGCAGTTGCCTTAGGACCTGGACTCTCAAATATCTGGGCTATAAGAACTTCAACCAGTGAAACAAATTATGTTTTCATTTTCTATGGGGTGACATTTTAATCCCTTACAATTAAGCCATACATGAAGAAATATTTTTTGAAAAACTAAGAAAATATGTCAAGCCTATGAAAGGTATTGTTTCTCACCACAGTAGTTCATTAATATATATGCTCACCTTGCATCATCTAGTATATTGGTTTATCATGCAATGGAGAAAAATTATATTTTATTTTTTAAAATGCATATGTATTGCTTCTTACATAATGCTGGTTCCTCCCTATCTACAATGCATGGTCTCTTCTACATCCAGAAATCATTTCTATTTAGACAAGGTGTCAAACTCTAGACAGTACTGTAGTAGATGAGGACAGAGACATACATTCTCAGCAAAAAAACAAGCCATATTGTACACTTAATAATTTTCTCAAACAAAGGCCTTCTGCTAGAGAAGAATGTGACTGGGACAGTAATTGCCAGAGATAATGTTTTACCCATATGTATTCCAACAAGGCAAATTTGAACTGATGTTAGAAGGTCGAAGATGGGATCCAATTTGTCTTTCATATCTGATTATTAGCTACATCTCCAACATCTCCTAGCTTTGTACTAATAAAACTGGTATATCAAGATGAAAGTAAGATGTATTCATCAAAACATATAAAGTTACTACGTTAACATTGTTAAAACAGTAAAACTAATGAATTCTTTGCTAACTTTTAAGGATTAGTGTATTCTCCTCTCTTGTTCTTTTTTTTAAAATCTAGATTATTTGAATCCATTATCTTTGCAATTATCTATGTTCCAAACAGTATGAACTACTTTTCTTAAGAGATAAGAATAATTTAGGTGGTATTGGTGATGTTGATGGTGATGGTGTGTGTATGCTTACTTCATAACTTATAATCACTGTACATGTGTTCAGAAACATAACACTCAGTCTTTTAAATATGTACAAATATTATATATCTCTTAATTTTTAGAAAAATCTTTTGAAAGTTACATGATTAGAAAACACCTGGATATCAGTATTTTAATAGCTTACTTGGCTACAGCAATAAGATGCTATTATTTTAAAGTATTGCTCACATAATTTATGTCAGTCATGTCACAATTTTGTGATACCACATTTACGGATTTTAACAAATATATCTTCTAAATAAAACTATTTAGTTTCATTTCATTTCACTGCAGTATAGTATTTGTAATTCTGATTAAAAATGTCTGTCTTAACTGTTTCAAAAGTTATTTTCATGAGCTATTTCCTTTTTAATTATTTATCCTGCAATGTTTTTTTCTTGATTGATTAAGTTTGTGGATTTAATTATATAAATAATTTGTTGATTACAATTAAAACAAGTGAACATTTCTGCAAATTATAAACTAATTCAAATTTCTTAAGGTATTAATTTTTTGGCAGCAAAATGTACAAATTTTGTATGTCTATAACCTAATGAAAACAAAAATAGGATTTTCCTCATCAACTCTGAAACCTTAAGCTCTATAACAGAAAATATATAGACCTCTACTTTGTACTATTACTTAATTCAACTAAAAATATAGCATGCTATTATCATATAGATCCAACAGAAAAATTTTATTGGAAAATGAGCAGGAAAATAATTGAAAAGGTAATTAGTTCATAAAAGAATACACCTAAAGAAATGTTCAACATCCTTAGTCATCAGGCAAATGCAAATCAAAACAACCCTGAGATTTCACCTCACACCAGTGAGAATGGCTAAGATAAAAAACTCAGGTGACAGCAGATGCTGACAAGGATGTGGAGAAAGAGGAACACTCCTCAATTGCTGGTGGGATTGCAAACTGGTACAACCATTCTGGAAATCAGTCTAGAGGTTCCTCAGAAAACTGAACATGGTACTTCCTGAGGACCCAGCTACACATCTCCTGGGCATATACCCAAAAGATGCTCCAACATATAACAAAGACAAATGCTCCACTATGTTCATAGCAGCTTTATTTATAATAGTCAGAAGTTGGAAAAAATCAGATTCCCTTTGACAGAGTAATGGATACAGAAAATGTGGTACATCTACACAATGGACTACTATTCAGCTATCAAAAACAATGACTTCATGAAATTCATAGGCAAATGGATGGAACTAGAAAATATCATCCTCGGGGGTTGGAGATTTAGCTCAGTGGTAAAGCGCTTGCCTAGGAAGCGCAAGGCCCTGGGTTCGGTCCCCAGCTCCGGGAAAAAAAAAAAAGAAAAAAAGAAAAGAAAATATCATCCTCAGTGAGGTAACCCAATCAGAGGAGAACATTCATGCTACGTACTCACCGATAAGTGGATATTAGTCCAAAAGCTCAGATTACCCACGATACAATCCACAGACCACATGAAGCTCAAGAAAATGATAACCAAAGTATAGATGCTTCAGTTCTTCTTAGAAGGGGGAACAAAAATATTAATAGGAGGATACAAGGAGACAGAGTTTGGAGCAAAGACTGAAAGAAAGGCCATCCAAAGACTGCCTCATCTGGGGATACAGGGCATAAACATATAGCCACCAAACCCAGACAATATTGTGGCTGCCAAGAAGTGCATGCTAACAGGAGCCTGATATAGCTGTTTCCTGAATATCTCTGCTAGATCCTGATAAATGCAGATGCAGAGGCTTGCAGCCAACCATTGGACTGATAATGTGGTCCCTGTTGGAGAAATAAGAGAAAGGAATGAAGGAGCTGAAGGGTTGTGAAACCCCATAAGAACAACAGTACCAACCAACCAGAACTCCCAGGGATTAAACCACCATCCAAATAATGTGCATGGACAGACTCATGGTTCCAGCTGTATATGTAGCAGAGGATGGCCTTGTTGGGAACCAGTGAGGGGAGAAGCCCTTGGTCTTGTCAAGGCTCAACCTCTCAATGTAGGGGAATGTCAGGGTGGGGAGGTGGAAAGAGGTGGGTTGATGGGTGGGGAAACACCCTCACAGAAGGGGGATAGGGTATGGGATGGAGGGCTTATGGGTGGGAAAGTGGGAAAGGGGATAAGATTCTAAATGTAAATTTAAAAATATCCAATAAAAACTAAGAAATAAAAGGATGCATTTAAGCATATGTAATAAAGGAGTTGTTATGTTTTTAATTTTATTTGTCAGTTGTGTCAATCTCTTCTAATGTGTCTTCACACCTGATATTCTCTTCTATTTCTTGTATTCTGTTGGTGATGCTTATATCTGTATTTCCTGATCTCTTTCCTAGGTTTTCCATTTCCAGGTTTGCCACCATTTGTGTTTTCTTTATTGTTTGTACTTTGTCTTTTAGGTCTTGGACCAGTTTATGCATTTCCTTCACCTGTTTAACTGTGTTTTTCCTGTATTTCTTTTTGGTCTTTTCATTTATTTCCTCTTAAAGGGCTTCTACATGTTTACCTGTGTTTTCCTGTTTTCTTTCAGCGATTTATTTATATCCTCCTTAAAGGACTCTATTATCTTCATGAGATAGGATTTTAGTCAACTTCTTGATTTTTCAGGTGTGTTGGTGTATTCAGGGCTTGCTGTGATGGGAGAATTGGGTTCTGATGATACCCATATATATTGGCTTCTGTTGGTTATGGTTTTGTGCTTGCCTCTCACCATATGGTAATCCCTGGTGTTTGCTGATCTGGATGACTCTGTCTGGAGTCTGCCTCTTTTGTCCCTGGGTTGCTACAGGTCTCCTGGTAGGCTTGCAGCCCTGGCTGTAGCAGACCTCCTCTGGGGCCTTCCTATTGGAGGGTCTTCAGAGGGGCAGAGAAGCTGCTGATTTATTGCCTTGGCTGTAGTAGATCTCCTGGGAGAGGTTAAAACTGTCATGTCTTCAGAAGAGCAATCAAACTGTTGTCCTTTGTGAAGCTGTTCTCCAAGGGGTCCTAGGGGCTGTGGTTTTTGTTTCCCTGTTTGCAACCTAACTCCAGGGAGGCTTTCAGTCTTTTAGGTCAGTTCCCCTGCATGCCACAGAGCCCTTGGAAATTCTTTAGACTGTGGTGTTAATTGCCCAGTTACTCTCTGTATAGAGGAACTCCTGGGATGCCTTCAAGTTGTGGTGTCCTGGGTGCGGCAGATCTCTTGGGATGCCTCAGGATATGGTATCAAATGCTCTGAGTGCAAAAGTCCTTCTGGTATGCCTCAGGATAAGGTGTCTTCTGGGGAGAAGACTAGATAGCAGTCGTCTCAACAGAAAGGACCAGGCAGAAAGGGAGTGGTATTCAGAGGGTTGGGGTTTGGGGGTGTGATGGGTCCCCGAGTCCACTGGGCTCCCAGAGGCATCTGTGGGACTTTGAGAGGGTTCTTAACAAAACTCTGAGTGTAGTGAACCCTCTGGTATGCCTCAGGATATGGCCTGTTCCTAAAACCACACAAGGAGCTGACCAAAAATGAGAACTTCACACCAATCTCACTTATGAATACCAATGAAAAATAATAAAATTCCTGCAGACTGAATCCAAGAACACATCAAAGCCATCATTTAACATGATCAAGTAGGCTTCATCCCAGAGATGCAAGGTTGGTTCAATATATGAAAATCAGTTAACATAATCCACTAGATAAACAAACTAAAAGGAAAAAAATCACATGATCATCTCCTTAGATGCAGTAAAAGCATTTGACAAAATACAACATCCCTTCACGTTAAAAGTTTTGTAGAGATCAGGAAATCAAGGCCTGTATCTAAACATAATAAAAGCAATTTACTGCAAACCACCAGCCAATGTCGAATTAAATGGAGAGATACTTGAAGCAAACCCACAAAAATCGGGGGCAAGACAAGGATGCCCACTCTCCCCATATCTATTCACTATAGTATGTGAAGTTCTAGCTACCACAATAAGACAACAAAAAAAGATCAAGGTGATACAAATTGGCAAAGAAGAAATAAAGGTATCACTACTTGCAAATGATATGATAGTGTACATAAGCAATCCCAAAAATTCTAGCAGAGAAATTCTCTAGTTGATAATTTCAACAAAGTGGAAGGATATAAAATCAACTCAAATAAATCAGTAGCTTCCTGATATACAAATGATAAACAGAAATCACACATGCTCATGGATTGGGCAAATTAACATAGTAAAAATTATCATTCTACCAAAGGTAATCAACAGATTCAATGCAATCCCCATCAAAATTCCCACACAATTTTTCACAGACATGGAAAAAGCAATTCTCAAATTTATCTACAAAGATTAAAAAACCCAGAATAGTAAAAACAATTCTTAACAATGAAAGAACAGCTGGGGTAATCACCATCCCTGACCTCAAGCTCTACTACAGAGCAATAGTGATAAAAAACTGCATGGTATTGGTACAGAGACAGACAGAATGTTCAATGGAATAGACTTGAAGACTCGGAAATAAAACCACACATTTAAGTACACTTGATCTTTGACAAAGAAGCCAAAAATATACAGTGGAAAAAACAAAGCATCTTTAATAAATGGTGCTGGTCTACCTTGCTGTCTGTATATAGAAAAATGAAAATAGACCCATATTTGTCACCTTGCACAAAGCTCACGTCCAAGTGGATCAAGGACCTCAGCATAAGAGAGAGATGTCGGCCTTCACACTAGATACTTTCCAAGGAGATCTCTGGTCTGGCTAGGTGAGCTGGTTCAGGTTAAGGGGAGAGAATTCTGGCAGGGAGGAGGAACTGCTTCTGTTGTCTCTGATGTTGGTGCTGCTCTGCCTCCCTTTCCACCTCTGCTGCAGTATGTCAGGTCAGGCTGAGCCTGCAGGGGACTGACTAGCCAGCAAGGGATGCTGGGAAGCTTCTGGCAGCCATTTCAGGAGAGCAGATTTTTTTCCCCAAGTGTCAGTGTTATAGCTCTTATGACAGAAGCTCTCACATGATGGAGGCATTCCTACACTCCTTTAATACATCTGATTAGGATTCTTAAATACAGTTTAGGGATGAGTCAGGGTCTGACATCAGGTACTTCCTATTGGTTTGGCCTGAGAACTTGGGAATACCTCATCTACATGAATTTGGGGGCATAGTCCTGCTCCTAAATGACTGATCTGTCTAGAGCCTACTAGACCTGTGGTCATACCCTCACCTGTCTGGGAGGAGCCTGTAGCATTGCCCTACATGACTGACTTGTCTCAAACCTCTCAACATGGTGTTGTGGGGAGCTGTAGCTATATGACAGGGGCCTGAACTCCTGGGAGACTGGGAATGCTCCTGCAGTCCTATAGGGTCCCTGAGGATTCGGTCTATCTAGACTAGAGTCAGGGTATCTTACACAGCCCACCACCCCACGCAGATACACTCAATCTAATAGAAGAAAAAGTGGGAAAAAGCCTTGAACTCACTGGAACGGGGGTAAATTTCTTAAACCGAACTCCAATGTCTCAGGCTGTAAGATCAAAAATTGATAAATAGGACCTCGAGAAACTGGAAAGTTTCTGTAAGGCAAAGGACATAGTCAATAAGACAAATCAGCATCCTACAGATTGGGAAAATATGTTCCCTAACCCCAAATTTGAGAGTGGTCTGATATCTAAAATATATAAAGAACTCAAGAAGCTAACCACCAAAAAATAAACAACCCAACCAAAAAATGGGGTATACAACTATACAAAGAATTCACAACAGAGGCATCTTGAATGGCTGAGAAGCACCTAAAGAAATGTTCAAAGTCTCTAGTGATCAGAGAAATGCAAATCAGAACAACCCTGAGATTCCACCTCATACTGTCAGAATGGCTAAGATCAAAAACTCAGGTGACAATAGATACTGTCCAGGATGGGAAGAAAGAGAAACACTCCTTCATTGCTGGTAGGATGCAAACTGGTACAAATACTCTGGAAATAAATTTGGAGATTTCTCAGAAAATTGAAAATAGGTCTCCCTAAAGACCCAAAAATACCACTCTTGGGAATATACCCAAAAGATGCCCCACCATGCCACAGGGTCATGTGTTCATAGTGTCCTTATTTGTGATAGCCAAAAGCTAGAAACAACCCAGATGTCCCACAACAGAAGAATGGATACAGAAAATGTGGTTTATTTACACAATGGAATACCAATCAGCTGTTAAAAATGAGGACATCCTGAGTTTTGCCAGCAAAGGGTTGGAACTGGAAAACATTATCCTGGGTAAAGTAACTCAGATTCAAAAGGACATGAAAAGTATATACTCACTAATATCTGGTCATTAAAAATACCCAATACAGAATACCCAAGATACATTCCACAGATCTCAAAAAGGTCAACAAGCTGAAAGGATGCCTCAGTTCCACTTGGGAGATAGAAGATAGCAACCATATCGGGGAGGGAGAGAAGGACGTGGAAGAGAAAGGGGACAGGGTAGAAGGGAAGCATGATCTGGTATTGGGTAAGGGAAAAGGACAGTAGCCCTGAGGGCCCGCAGAAAGAATGGAAATAGGCAACCTTGGGAGGTAGGAGGTTGGAAGGACCATCCAGAGTGTACCATAGACCTGGGACAACTCTCAGGACTCAAAGTGGGGGGGGGGACCCTGGATGAAATGCCTACAGTGGGGAGAAGGAATTTATTGAACCCATCTCCAGGAGAAAGACAGGGCATCAACTGAGGGATGAGGTTGCTATTCCAGAGTCAAAACTCTAACACCTAATTCTTCCTGCCTGAAAGAAATTCAGGGACGGAACTGAGAAGAGCATGAGGAAAAGAAGGCTAGCGACAGCCCCAAAGTGAGATCCAGCTCAAGGGGAGGTCCCAAAACCTGACACTATTACTGAGGGTACGGGGAGCTCACAAAAAGGGACCTATCATGACTGCCCACTGAAAGACTCAACAACCAGCTGAAAAAGTCAGATGCAGATATTTGCACCCAGCCAATGGAAAGAATAGTGACCCCTGTGGTTCAATTAGGGAAAAGCTGGAGGAAGCTGAGGAGGAGGGCAACCCTGCAGGAGGACCAGCAGTCTCAATTAACCTGGACCCCTGATATCTTTTAGATACTGGATCACCAACCAGGCAGCATACTTCAGCCAAGATGAAGCCCCCAACACATATGCAGCAGAGGACTCCAGGTTCTGTGTTCAGTCAGAGAAGATTCACCTAACTTTCAAGAGCCTGGAAGCCCCAGGAAGTTTAGAGTTCTGGTGGGCTGGGTGGGATGAGGACAGCCTCCTGCACACAGGTGGAAAGGGGAGGAGGTGTGTAATATGGAACAGTTGGAAAGTGAACCCAGAGGGAAATAAAATCTGGGGTGTAAAAAATTAATTAATTAACAAAAATAAAATCACCATTAAAAATAATTTATAACATAAAAAATTCTGAAAGAAGTATAATTTAAGTTAATCATCAGAATCCCATTCAATGCATTATTTTACCTAATTGAGACTAGTAGTAGACATTTTTGGAGCTATATAATTATGATTTACAAAGAGATATCATTGAATATAATTAGCAAGAGTCAATTTGTAAAAAACATCTTTAATAGAAGCCATGAGCATATATATCAAATAAATTATAATATGTTATTTTGGTCACCACCTAATACAGTTATTAAATTTGATTTTGTAAAATGTAAAATTAGGTCAAAGAGTAAAAAAATATAAAAATAATTTTGAATGAAATCACATTAAAATATTTCATAGACAATATTGAAAGGAGAAGTAAAATGTCAAACAAAAATTGTGCAGGTTTAGAGACTAAAATTAAACATGAATACATATATTATAGAGCAAGAGAGTAGATGAATATTATTTTCTATATAACTTTTAAAACGATCTTTATTTTCACTAATGAACACCAGATAAATGATAATCATATCCTTAGAACAGATTAAAATAGGATGAAGGCTAAGTAAATAGGTTTGATAGGATATGTGTGCAGATTTATGAAAGGACTTACATAGATAAGGACTGATTCATTAAAAAGGAAATACCAAATTTTAGTCATATAAAGGTTTATATTTCAGATATGCTGTCAATTAAAATCTAAGCATATTTAAGGTATATACTTTCAAATTTTCAAATGCTTTTTATCATTTTCAAAGCATGACTAAGTTTTTCTTAAAATAAAATCCAAGGTATAATTCTCTAGGAATGTTTAAAAGTAAAATTTAAGCAATTTGAAGAGAAACTTAAAGTTTTATTTCCTTTCCTACTAATCATCTAAAGATGACAGTTAACATACATAATTGCATTGACTTTAACATCAGAATATTACAAATTGCTTAATATTAAAGAAAAGTTATGTTTACCTTAAGATGCTCCATGTTTACTTTGTGTCATTGGATTCTGCCTATAAAATGCCATAAATTGCATTTTACAACTGCCATAATGCTGTCCTGGTCTCAGAAATAGAGATCATAGCAATTTTACATATTTTTGGTTGCAGCAAGAACTTCCTTTTCTTATACTGCTAAAACATTTGAAGCTTGTTACCTAAAATTAACTATATTATATCTCTTTCACTGTAGTGAGGCATAGCCACATTAATTCTGAGCAATCAAAGGTATATTGTAATAATTCAAATTAATTTTGTAAATTTTATTCAGACAGGGTTGCCTTATTTCTCAATTTGTTTCAGTGTTTTCGTCTATAACACAAACTGGCTTAGAACTGTTAACACTGTTTTACCAGTGGTTCAGGGCTAAACTAGATATTTCCATGTTCTTGACCTGTATTTTTTTATTGAAAGTTTCACATATTTTCTGCAAAAATAGCAGAAAAACATCATTCTAATCAAAGTGATAGCCTGTACTTTGAGACATATATGTGAAGTCAGGACACGTGAATGAATGTATTCAAGAGACCCCAAGGATTGTTTTGGAGGTTCCTTTTTCTTTCCTTTCTATTTTTTAATTTGGGAATATTTTTAATGGATATATTTCTTTATTTACATTTCAAATATTATTCCCTTTTCCAGTTTCCTGTCCATAAGCCTCCCATACCCTTCCCCTCCCCCATAAGTGTGTTACCCCCATCCACCCTTTTTAACACCCCCCTCTGACATTCTCCTGCACTGGGGGGTCCAACCTTGGCAGGACCAAGCGCTTTCCCTTCCACTGGTGCCCCAACAAGGCCATCCTCTGTTACATATGCAGTTGGAGCCATGGGTCAGTCCATGTATAGTCTTTGCGTAGTGCTTTGTTCACCTGGAGTTCTTGTTTGTTGGCATTGTTTTTCTTATGGGGTTGCAAGCTCCTTCAACTCTTTCAATCCTTTCTCTAATTCCCTCCACTGGGGTCCTATTCTCAGTTCAGTGGTTTGCTGCTAGCATTTGTCTCTGAATTTGACATGCTCTGGCTGTGTCTCTCGGGAGAGATCCATAATCGGTTCATGACAGCATGCACTTCTTAGCTTCACCAACCTTATCTAGTTTTGTGTCTATATATATATATATATATATATATATATATATATATATATATATATATATATACATACATACATACACATGGGCCACATGTATGGCAGGCTCTGAAGGGCCTTTCCTTCAGTCTTGGAGGTTCCTTTTATGGGGCTCAAGAAAAGAGGGCGTTGATTATTTAGGGGAGCCGCAAAGATAGATTTTTACCTTTATCAACTGATTAAATTATATAATCTCTTTTCTATTACATTTGTGCCTTCTCATGATGCATCTTATTTAATTGTAACATATGTTCAATTGTGAATAGGTATAAGATTAATTGGAGACTCTGCATAAAAGTTAAAGTATAGTATTAAGTTTGCTTTATTTCATTAACCACAAATCAGTTCAGGGGCCATTTTCTGTAGTTCCCAGACTCATTCTAGGATGTGTTTGAATGGAAAGGGAATATTATTAAGATGTTTCTCAGAAGAGCAACTTATTTCCATTGTTTGAAGCAGTTACACTGTGCATCCTGAGACAAATGGGGCTCCTACTTTACCAACTGGTTGCTAGGAACATTTTTCTTACATGCAGGTAAAGTTCTTGTGCTACTAAGTGTATATTACAAGATAGGTATGGGTACAGTGAAATACTATACTGTTAAGATATTCTCTATTCTTCTATGCTTCCTTCCTTATTGCCTCAGACTCCTTGGATATATCTTTAAAAGAGGAATCCTTCCTAAAGAATTGCTTTCTCATATGGAAAGCAGTCATAGTGTCTAGCGTTACAGTAGTCAACTGGCCACCATGAGAAAGTTACCTGTGAGAAAGGAAGCACAAAAAAAATGGACTACTGCAGTTGATGGATAGTCTTTGGGACAACTGCCTGAAATACTATTTGTTGGAGGTTTTACTCCTTTGTAACTCAACTACATCCCGTCACAGAATCAGATAGACTCTGTCAGAATACCTTAATATTTGAAAAGCACTTTGTGATTTACTGATCTCGTTTTATTTTTCCTTCCAGTTTATTGTCAATTTAATTCTCAAGATTACCAGGTATAATCAGCTACAATTTGAGAATAATGTTCCCTACACCTTCAACAGTTTCTATATACCTAGTCCTATTAATTTTGTTAATTAGTCCTATTAATTCCAACCTATCTTAATAATTATCTTAATTCCACTCTTATAAGAGTGGAAAATTATAGCCAAAATTTCTGTGTAAGCAAATTAGTACTCAATATGGTTGTGTAGTTACAGAGAAGTTTTTGTGTAGCAATTTCCTCTAAGATAAAGGTGTCCATTTTGGTGGAAAGCTTACTAAGGGCAGGAAGCAAGAAATAAATGTGACAAATAGTCCACCTTCCAAGGAAGATAAATAAGACATAAGATAAGACAGATAAAACATTCCGCCCTGTAGGGAACCTCATTAACTAAGGAAGCATATGCCTCAAAGGCTCAAGGAAGTCCCTGAAAATGATCATATTCACCTGGCTTCATCTTCCCTAAGCATATATAAGTAGTAGGACTGCTGAGACACTTTCAGACAAGCTGAGATACCTAGCAGATGATCAGACCAGTCATGTTGTCTAGTAGAAACAGGCAAACCATCTAAAAGTAATTCTCCATTTTATCCAACTGCCTGCAGATTGTGCAGTGTGCTCCAGGTTTCCATTTTGCCTGAGCTGTCACCAATGATGGGATTGGCTTTTAGTAATACTGCTGTCTTTGAGTCATTTCTACTACCATAATTAACTCCTCACTAATTTTCTTATAACTAACCCCAATAAAACTCATTGGTTTATCAAGTTAGACTTTGCTTGTATGTGTACTTTGCTCTGTTATCAATTCTCTATCTGGGAAAGCAAGTATTTGTTCGTATCTCCCAAAGAAGAGTGTCAAAGAACAAATGTTACCATTTTTAACATCAATTTTCTGCTTAGAAAATATGTTCATGAAACATTAGACTGTAAAAGTGATTGAAAAAAACTTTTAAGTGCAACAAAAAATATAGAGAACTTCGACCTGTTTAATAATGATAATAAATATCATATTCATATTTGCATGTTTTTTTCTGTAGCACTCAATTTTTGTGAATTCTGTCTGAAAAATGTAATTAAATCATTATGAGGGAAGAAATGCATATATATATATATATATATATATATATATATATATATATCCTAGTCTCTCACACCAACTTTTGTCCTAGTTGGGGTTTCTATTGCTGTGAAGAGACACTATGAACACAATAACTTTTATAAGGAAATATGTAATTGGTACTGGCTTATATTTCAGTGGCTTAATCTATGTATCATCAGAGCAAAAAGTACTGCTGCACTACAGAAGACATAGTGCTGGAGAACTAGCTCAGAGTTCTATATCCAGATCGACAAGCATCAGGAAGAAAATGAAACACTGGGCCTAGCTAGAACATCAGAGCTCCTCAGTTACACATTTCCTCCAATGAGCCATATCTACACCAACAGGCCACATCTCCTAAAAGCAACACTCCCTATTGGGCCCTATGAGGGGGTGATTTTCATTCAAAACCATCCCATGAGCTAAATAGTCTCTCAGATGAATCCAGAGAGTTACAGTTGATGAAACATAAACGACATCAAAATTACCAATGGAATCACTGTGAGAGGATATACTGTAGGAAGGGAAACAAAACAAAGCTCTACCAATATCAGGTATTTTTTTACCTGGGAGAATAAATCACTGTCTTTTTCCAGGATGGAAGGGTCTCTGGAAAATGTGCTCTAAGATAAAGGCAGTGTTATTTTTCTCCTGATGGCACTCAAGACTTAAAGGATAGCTGGATCGGAGCTTGCAATCCGTGGCAATGCAGGTTTAAACCCATGTATCCCCTACCGTTGCACAGATCTCTAGCTGATATTAGAAATTACTAAAATGTTATTTTTTCACTCTATTCTAGCATAAGTAGGATTCCTGTTCTAAAACATGCTATTTGAGGTGTGGCAGATATAGGTAAGGGCAATTCCCTGGCCATCATTGCTAACTGATGTTAGTGCAATTTTAAAAGTGAGATTTTTTTCTTTATCCCAACTAGCTTCCAGATAAATTAGTCCCAGACTATAGCATTTATTCAATCAAAAATTATAACACAATATAATCAGTATTCTATTTTAATCTTCCAAACTAATATGTCTACTTCCAAGCCCAAATTCCTGAAATATTAGCATATTAGTATTCATCTGGCTTTCTCTTCTCCCGGTGTGTTCTTCATGGTGTGTCCTAAACTGTCTCCTCTTGAAAATTCCTCTACTTACCCCTGCTCCTCTGGATGGAAGTGGAAGCCCAGCCCTATTCTCTACTCTGCTTAGCCATTGGCCGATCAGCTTTTACTGAAAAATCAGATAATAAGTTAGGAGCAATATTACACAACATTGAGGCAAGACATATTTAGTATAAGAATTACAGTGTCACCATACATGGGGCAGAGAAACCAGCATTTATTTTTTTTTATTTAGAGAATACTTTATTAGTTTTTGTAATCAAACCCACGTAGATAAGACCTTACAAATTTAATACAGTGTGTTACCCCTGTACAAATGGAAAAAAACTTAAGTTCAACATTTCTAGACCAATATGGCTTTTAATTTCTGTACAATTCCAACTCAACACAGTAAACGAGGATACTTTTTCCAAATTTGACAGCAAAGCTAAAGTTTCCAATAATTCAAATTATATATCTGTATATATATTTTTATATATAATATATATAAATGATATATATATAAGTATATATAAAGACCAATAATAGCAGTGTGTTATGTATCAACAGCAGCAACAGCTTTCTTCCAGGTTTCTGGGCAGTCATCTGAACAAAACTGTAAAGACATCCAGCACACTCCACTAAAAAAGTAAAAACAAAAACCCCAGAAAACAGCACAGTCTGTTACTCTTGGTACCTGGCACCATTTTTTTAAATTAGCTTCTCAATATCATCTGGAAAGAAAACATTCTGAGCAATATCATTAAAATAGCTCTCTGATAAAGCACAGTCACTACCATGCATCATAAAGCAGGTACAAGCTTATTTTTACATCCACGGAGGTATGATACAGTACTGTCACACATCTATAATACTAGAGGATACAATTTAAAAGGCATTATTTGAGACTTGATTCTACTTTTCCAGCAGAGGCCCAAAGGACAGGACACAGCTTTATAAAGAACATACTCTAGACAGGTTTCCTTTTCACTACTGGCATACAGTTCTAAGGATTCATTCTCCAAGGAATGTCAACTAAGACCGTTATTAAAAAAAATGAAATATCCCTAAAACAAAACCGTATAACTACTGGATTTTTGAAGATGACCTAGTGGAGAAAGCTGACCTCTTACCAACAAGCTATCAAATCTGTTATGTTTTAACAGTGAGACCTCCAGGAAGGAGATGCCAAGTGGTGCTTCAAAGCTTCGGATCACAATCCGTGCACATCATTTTCAAATAGCGAAGCCATACATTGCTCATCTGAATATACTCAAGGATGCTGACATCAACATTTAATCATCTGCTCACTCATCCGGGAAGAAGGAGATCGGTGCTACCGTACTTAATTG
>NC_046172.1:17943975-17985154 GCF_011064425.1 Rattus rattus
GGTAATTGTGCTCCCCTTTTTGGCTATCAGACTATTAAAAGAATGTCATTAACATTTTTTTCAGTAATCAACTACTAGGAGAAGTGAATAAAGCCCTGGGAGGATCCAGAGGAGAAAGATCTCTTGAGAAGAAAGATTTAAAACTTGTCATATGAGCTTTCAATATAAACTCAGAGCTAGGATGAGGGTGGGAGACCACACCCTGCCAGACTGCTTAGTTATGTAATTCTCAGCTAGCATCCTTGAAAATACACTTGAGGAAATTATTGGATCTCCTTTTTCCTCTTTCCCCATTTTTCTGCTTTTACCAATTCTGCTCCTTGGACCTTGTCTTGTTGAGGGGCACAGACTCTAATACTTTCATTAAGTCCACACACACACACACACACACACACACACACACACACACACACACAAGGTTCATGTGTATGAAAAAAATTCTTTCTTTGAGTGACTACAGGATGATCTCTGTGAAAGGAATGTCTCTAAAGCACTTAATGTAAAGTAACTTATTTGCCTGATATGATTGTCATCTCTGAGGCTTACTGCTGAACAAACTCTCCCTTTCTAGCTCTTTCTGAACTTTAGCTAGTTGGTTCAACTCAGCTATTCTGACTCAAACTTCTCTCCAAGCTGATTGATTCAATCTGGCTTCTCTTAGCTTCTCACTGCATTGCTCTGCTTGGTCTCAAAATACTTAACTCTGGTAATTTATCCTTTTTCTTTTTGGTTCCTTCTTATTCTCTCACATCAGCTGCTGTTGCTGCTGCAGAAACTGAATAGAACTGACTTCAACCCCACTGCACTGCCACCTGTGTTGACCCACTGAACTGAACTCAACTGACTGAACAGAACAAACTGAAGGACCCTAGTTCTTGCTGAAGTATAAGAGCTATTAAGAGGCTTGGCCTGGTAGAACGTAGGTAGGTTATGGTGTCAAGGCTAGGCCAAGTTCCATTCTCCACCCACAGTTCTTGGGAGGAACAGGGACATTCTTGAAAAATCTCAGAATGTACTGAGTGATAGTCCCCTGAACCTCTGGTCCCAGATAGAGTCAATACATTTAAACTGTAACCTTGCTGATATAACCTGTACCCTAAAGTATAAAACTGCCTTACTATAGCCATTTTAGGCCACCTTCTATTAACTGCCACAAGGGACTGATTGAAAGATTGACCCCTGATGCACGAGGAAAATTAAACCTCTTACGTTTGCATCAAACTCATTCTTGTATCTCACGATGGGGCAGGCGTCCTCCCGGTAGTTAAGACTCATTGAGCCTTACACAGCAAGTCTCTCTCTTTTAAGTGCTCTTAAACAGCTTTTCTTTCCTGTGCTGTTCTTCTAAAAGTTAGATGTATCCTCTCTCTGTTTCCTTGTGTAAAATCTTTGCCTGACTCATCATCTTGTAGGCCTCTCACTTACATATCACTTTCAAATATTGCTGCTTCCCTCCTAAGCTAAATTATTTGGCTAAATTTCAGGATTAAAGTGTGGACTAATGGCATATGTATTCCACTTAGGTGGCCATTGCTGGATTAATGTCCTTTTACAATTTAAAATTTGAACAACACACAAAGAATATTAGCATGTTGCATTGTGGAGAAATGATTGCTTTAACTTTTTGTCTCACACACATGAATTATCATGTACATGGCCATACTAAAGAACCAGTATCATAAATTTTAAGTTTTTCTATATTGGCCAAAAATGATTGGAATAATTTGGAGAAATTTTTAGATTCAGGTCATGAGCACATGCAATTTAGAAACATGATTCATTTATCAGATCTACAGAATATAAAACTAAATGGAATAATGCAATTTAATTATTTTTATGTGTGTTTGTCTTTTGACATATACATGCCACAGCACACATATGAAAGTCAAAGGATAACTTCAGGAAATTTGTTATATTCTTTTACCATGTGGGACCTATAGATTAAGCCTAAACTCATCAGGCTTGATGGCAGAAATACATTTAATTCATCTTGTTGGCCCTAACTACACTTAGAAATACTTAAAACATGTAACCAAGCAAGACAATTTTAAGATTCCAATTAAAGTGTGTTGTCATTATAAATAATTTGGGAATAATATTGGTGTATTTAGATATATTAATAGCTTAAATATTTTATGTAATATTTGTATGATTTTCCTTTGTGTAATGCTAAAATTTATTTCACTAAGCATGATATCTGTCTCTCTGCTTTTTGAATGACAAGCCTTAATAGAAGGGAACAAACATAAAAATGATGGTTTAAATCCAGTTTAAAAAAATGGATCCTTCTAGAGATAATATTAAGGAGTCTTACCATAATTTTTAGAATGGGGAATTCCAAAATACATGTATTAAGGAGTATGCAATACATACACATTTTCATAGATTTATGATGAAAGCAACACAGGGAACAAGGTAAATCAGACATGTTAAGAAATGTTTTAATTTCTAACAATATTAGAACTTACATGAATATAAAAAAAAGAAGGTCACGTGTAGAGAACAAAGGACACTCTAAGGTAATATATACAACTAATACTGAAAAAGTTCAGGACATTGTTTTCTATAAGTGCTTTAGTCTTTCTGTATCTGGTAATGTTGCTGTTAGTAAAAATGTTAACTCACTGGACCTTCATTATCCTGCTACCTCTCTGCTGACCTTCATAACAACTGGAGATCCAAAGCATACAAGTCAGATTCCCTCCTTGTAGCCATTCCTCCATCTGCCAAGTCTTCTGGGGCATGCCTAGCTGCTCTGATCATCCTGCTGTATCCCTGGACCTCCTTTATCCAGGCCCATCTCTGCCATAATCATCTCCACCCATTTCCATCAGACCTGTGGATCCAGAAGCATACAGGTTAGATTGTCTCACTGCACCCATTTCCCTTGCACTCCCAAGTTCTCTGGAGCATATCCAGATTCCCAGAGCAGGTTACAGTCTTTCCAGCAGATACGCAGTAACACCTCTCTGCCTGCATTTTCCCCATCAAATATCCCTCCTACAGTGTCTACAAGACCATACCCAACTGCTGGGAGACTTGCACTACCCACTGAATTCCATTGTCCAGCAAAAGGATGGACACAAGGACTGCCACACCAGGATCATTGTAGCTAGGAACTGTCCCAAAACAAGCTACAACAGGAACATTGAGGGACAATTGGATGCCTAAGGCCAGAATAAGAACACAATCAAGAAAAGCCATTGCCTTCTTCCTCGGTGCTGCCTGCGAGGTGGCTGCCATCTGTTTTGCAGCATCATGGCTGCCCTTCGGCCTCTAGTGAAGCCCAAGATCGTCAAAAAGAGGACCAAGATGTTCATCAGGCACCAGAAACCCAGAGGCATTGACAACAGGGTGCGGAGAACATTCAAGGGCCAGATGCTGATGCCCAACATTGGTTACGGGAGTAACAAGAAAACCAAGCACATGCTGCCTAGCGGCTTCCGGAAGTTTCTGGTCCACAATGTCAAGGAGCTGGAAGTGCTGCTGATGTGCAGCAAATCTTACTGTGCTGAGATTGCTCACAATGTGTCCTCTAAGAACCGAAAAGCCATCTTAGAAAGAGCAGCACAGCTGTCCATCAGAGTCACCAATCCCAACGACAGGCTACGCAGCAAAGAGAATGAATAGATGGCTTGTGTGCCTGTTATGTATTCAAATAAAACCACAAAAACTGAAAGAAAAAAAAAGAAAAGAAAAGAAAAGCCAATGCCATATGATACGTTCAGAGCTATCATACTACAGCAAACCATGGATAACTTAACACAAACAAAGCATAGTAAAATGACCTTCAATGAAACCTTATTAGATAAAAGTGGTCTTTAAAGAGAAAATAACTAAATCCCTCAAATAGATACAGGAAAATACAAACATATAGAGGACATTAAAATGGAAGCAAATAAATTTCTTTTGTTTTATTTATTTTTTCTTTTATGGGATATTTTATTTATTTACATTTCAAATGTTATGCCCTTTCCTGGTTTCCCCTCTAGAAACGCTCTATACCACCCCTCCCCCTGCTTCTATGAAGGTGTACACCAACCTAAACTACCTACTCCCTCTCACCTCATAGCCCTGGCATTTCCCTACCCTGGTGCATCTAGCCTTCACAGGACCAAGGGCCTCTCCTCTCACTGATGCTCAACAGGGTCATTCTCTGCTACATATGTGGCTAGAGCCATGGGTCATTCCATGTGTATTCTTTGGTTGGTGGTTTAGTCCCTGGGAAATCTGAGGGGTCTGTTTGGTTGATTTTGTTGTTCTCCCTATAGGGTTGCAAACCAATTCAGCTCCTTCAGTCCTTTTTCTAACTCCTCCATTGGGGACCCTGCTCTCAGTTCAATAGTTAAATGAGAGCATCTACCTCTATATTTGTCAGGCTCTGGCAGGCCTCTCAGGAAGACAAGTGTTGGGCTCCTGCCAAATGCACTTCTTGGAGATCCTGAAATACAGTCTGTGTTTGTTGATTCTATATGGATGGATCCCCATGTAGGCAATCTCTGGAAGGCTTTTATTTTGGTCTTTACTCTACTCTTTGTTTCCATATTTCCTCCTGAGAGTATTTTATTCTCCCTTCTAAGAAGGACTGAAACATCCACACTTTGGTCTTCATTCTTTTTGGACTTTATGTGGTCTTTAAATTGTATCTTGGGTATTCCAAGCATTTGGTCTAATATCTACTTATCAGTGAGTGCATACCATGTGTGTTCTTTTGTGATTGAGATACTTCACTCAGGATGATATTTTCCAGTCCTATTCATTACATGAAGTCATTGTTTTTAATAAGCTGAGTAGTACTCTACTCTATAAATGTACCACATTTTCTGTATCCGTTCCTCTGTTGAAGGGCATCTGGGTTCTTTCCAGCTTCTGGCTATTATAAATAAGGCTGCTATGAACATAGTGAAGCATGTGTCTTTGTTATATGTTGGGGCATTTTTTGGGTATATGCCCAAGAGAGGTATAGCTGGGTCCTCAGGTAGTTCAATGTCCAATTTTCTGAGGAACCTCCAGACTGATTTCCAGAGTGGTTGTACCAGTCTGCAATCCCACCAACAATAGATGAGTGTTCCTCTTTCTCCACATCCTCACCAGCATTTGCTGTCACCTGAGTTTTTGATCTTAGCCATTCTGACTGGTGTGAGGTGGAATCTCAGGGTTGTTTTGATTTGCATTTGCCCGATGACTAAGGATGTTGAACATTTCTTTAGGTACTTGCGGCAAGTCGATATTCCTGGATAGGGAATTATTTGTTTATCTATGTACCCCTTTTTAATAGGATTATTTGATTGTCTGGAGTTTAACTTCCTGGGTCATATATATAATATTAGGGCTCTATCAGATGTAGGATTGGTAAAGATCTTTTCTACAGAAATATGGTAAAATATAATTAGATAGGTGAAGAAATAAATGAAATTGTTCAAGACCTGAAAGTAGAAATAGAAGCAATAAAGAAAACACAAACTGAGGGAAACCTGGAGATGGGTAACCTAGGGAAGAGATCAGGAACAACATATCCAAGCATTACCAAACAAATACAATAGATGGAAGAGAGAATCTCAGGCATATAAGATATAATAGAAGAAATTGATACATCCATCAAAGAAAATGTTAAAACTAAAAATTCCTGACACAAACATCTAGGATACCAATGAAAATGCCTAACCTAAAAATAGGAATAGAAAAAAGGTAAAGAATTCCAGCTCAGGACCAGAATATATTTTTCAACAAATCATAAAGAATACTACCAAACCTAGAGATAGAGATACCTATAAACATATTAGAATTTTGCAGAACATCAGTTACACTTGACCAGAAAGAAAATATTCCTGCCACATGAAATCAATACACTAAGTGTACAAGAACAAAGCATATTAAGACCGGTCAGGGGAAAAGGCCAGGTGACATAAGCAAACCTTACCTGCCAACTTCTCAAGAGACTCACAAAAGGACAGAAGGGGCCCAGAGAGATGTCTGGCCCCTCAACAGAAAACAACAACAACAACAACAACAACAACAACAACAAAAACTCACAGATGTTAACCTAGACTACTATACCCAGCAAAACTCCCAATCACCATAGATGGAGAAAAACAGATATTTCTAGACAAGTCCAAATATGAACAACATATATCCATAAATCCAACCCTATAGAAAACACTAGAAGGAAAACACCAACCAAGGAGAATAACTACACCCAAGATAGCACAGTAAAAAAGTAGTTACATATCAGTAAAATCAAAAGAAGGGAGGCACATGCACAAAAGCACATATCACCACCCCTTCCTCCTCCTCCTGCCCCTCCTCCTCCTCCATTACCACCACCAGCACCATGACCACCAAAACAACAAAAAATAACAGGAATTAACAATTCTTGGTCACTGCTTTCTCCAGTGAGAGAGATAGGTTATTTATCTAATGCAAATTTTTGCTACATAAAAGTTCTCGGTAGAGGTATTTCCTTATTTTCACTAAAGAACATTTCTAAAAGTTTAATGTCTTAAACCAATGAATTTCTTTCCTTAGACATATAAAGAATATCTATAACTAAGTTCCTTTAATTGCTGGTCAGAGGTTCTATCTAGAAAGTCACAACACTTTTTTCGAATGGTTTATCATTTCTACTATACAAAATATTCTGAAACTAGCCCCTGTGGTTGATGATATCTACATAAAATATACATTGGTTCAAATTGTAGTTAAACTGGATCATGATTTGAGTTGGATCATGGTTTAGCAAGGAAAAGAAAAAATGAGTGTTAAAGAAATTGGTTTCTAAACATTAAATGAACTGAAAAAAATAAATGTGTGTGTGTGTATGTGTGTGTGTGTGTGTGTGTGTGTGTACAAAACCAGTAAGTTTAAATATTATTGCTAAATAATGTAGCTCAAATTTGTTTCAAGGTTTAGGATATTGTGCCTCTCCCATATTTGCAGTAAACTAAGTTTTTTAATGTGCAAGGAGATGGAAATCATCTCAACATAGGGCAAGTGAAATATACCATCTACAAGTTACCATGGTTTCAGTTTAACAGAAAAATAAAAGTGGAAGGTTACCAATAAGTTTTAAAAGTATTCCTTTTTACAAAAAAGAAAAACTATCAGTGTAGTATAAAAACCCAATGAGACTTAGAACAATACAGGCACTTTGAAAATTACAAAACCATTAGTCAATACCTTATTAAACTGATTTATTACCTTTTCCTGCCACTGCCACTGTTCTTAGCTGCTCATAAGGTTCCAGTCAAGAAATGAGATTATGACTATTTGTTAGTTGGTTTTACAGACTACTTTCTTAGAAAATAAATTAAATTAGAAATCGATCTTTTTTCATGCCACTTCTCAACTATTATCAATCTGAAAGGTTCATGTTCTGGTAGAAGATTATTCTTTCTTCCTCTGAAGTAACATTGAGTATAGTCAGTCAATAGATATAAAGGGGTACTCAGTTGCAAAAAATTAAAACCTCTTTTTAAAGTGGTTGAAAATCAGCCAAGCAAAATCTTTACAAAAGTCAGCACTTCTTAAGTCATATTCTAGTGTCATATAACCAGTCTTCATTATGAAAGTCCAAAGGAAATTTTGATCTCACACATGTGAATTCCCATTTGGGTCACATGACTCTACACTCCATAGATTATTCATTTGATCAGATAAGAACAACATCATGGTTGATTTACATTCACTCAGTCTGCTTTAATGCTATTTCTGATAGGATCAGTTTGGAATTTGTTACATACACCTATACACAAAGATGTGGCAGGTAACTGATGTCCCCTCAAAATACTCATGAACTCAGTTCCAAAGTTGTGGCTGAGTGGCCAACAGAAATTAATTGTAGGCAGATTACCATAAACAGAAATAAGTTTGGATTATCCAGCTGAATCCAATGAATCACAAGGATTCTTTAAAGTATAAGAAGTCAGAAAAGTTATAACAAAAGGGCCAAAGAAACATTATGCTCATTGTTTTGATTGAACACCATGTATGAGGCCACAAAGGAAGACTGAAGCTGACTTTAAAAGGTTAAAAAAGGAGAAAATGGATTATTGCTTAGAGCCTTCCTAAAGACAGCTTCCTGGTACTGTTATTTTTTGGTCAGTAAGCTTCTAAGTTTAACAATAACAATTCAGGTATGGATTTCTTCTTAGACAGGTCTTAAATCATATTTGAATGGGGTCACCGATAGGAGTTAGAGGACTTAAAATGTAAATAAAACAACAATATCCTATAAAAGAAATCAGCACCCCTAAACCATTATTTAAAATTACATGGTGACATATTTGCTGATCTTACCAAAAGGATGTCTTACAGATTAGTCATTGTTGGACATCAATGGGAGGAGGCTCGCCCAGTCCAAGATTTCTAAGACAATGTCCAAAGGCGGAAGGCAGAAGGAGTGGTTTTCTCCTGTAAGTTCCATGCATAGGACTTTCCAGCACCAAGGGGATAACATTTAATAATAAGGATAAATCCTATAAAGAGTCCCAGGTTTATTTTTACAGCATTGTTCTTGTGAATATTTCTTCAACAATGCCTCTCTATTTGCAGAGGTGTAAGGATGTCAATAGCCTACTATGTTTTGAGGTCTATGGGACCTCATTGGTTAATTTTCAAGGGAGGCAATTCATTCTTGGCACTAGACTCATTGTTGTAGTCTGTGGTATCTGGCCAAGGCATTGTCACCCACATTGTAAGGTCACTCCATCGATACACTATATAGATATAACATAGGCCCTAGAGTAGAACCTCTTATTATTTTATAAATGAACATAGCATTAAATTGACTCCTGACTCCTAATTTCTACATTCATGGATTATTACAATAGCTCAAATCACATTTTAATCTATGGTTTATAGATTATAAATTCAAAGGCTTTTTTTTCATTCTTGGCATTTCTTAGACATTTCATTGTTTATTCCCTTTCCGGTTTCTGGCCCAAACATTCCTTCCCTCCCCTTCCTTATGGGTGTTCCTCCCCATCGTTGCCCTATATAGTCTAGTTCCTGGGGTTCAGTCTTAGAACCTCTTCCATTGTTCTTACTGGAAATCATTGCTACCTATGAGGTCAGAGTCCAGGGTTTCTACATTCATGGATTTTTTTTTAGCTCAAATCCAGCTCTGGTTTGCTTGGCATTGTTGTACATATGGGGTCTCAAGCCCTTCAAGCTCTTCAGTTCTTTCTGATTCCTTCAGCGGGGTCCCGTTCTCAGTTCAGTGGTTTGCTGCTGGCATTGCCTCTGTATTTGCTGTATTCTGGCTGTGTCTCTCAGGAGATCTACATCGGCTCCTGTTCTGCACTTCTTTGCTTCATCCATCTTGTCTAATTGGGTGGCTGTATATGTATGGGCCACATGTGGGGCAGGCTCTGAATGGGTGTTCCTTCAGTCTCTGTTTTAATCTTTGCCTCTCTCTTCCCTGCCAAGGGTATTCTTGTTCCCCTTTTAAAGAAGGGTGAAGCATTCACATTTTGATCATCCGTCTTGAGTTTCATTTGTTCTAGGCATCTAGGGTAATTCAAGCATTTGGGCTAATAGCCACTTATCAATGAGTGCATACCATGTATGTCTTTCTGTGATTGGGTTAGCTCACTCAGGATGATATTTTCCAGTTCAACCATTTGCCTCTGAATTTCATAAAGTCATTTTTTTTTGATAGCTGAGTAATATTCCATTGTGTAGATGTACCACATTTTCTGTATCCATTCCTCTGTTGAAGGGCATCTGGGTTCTTTCCAGCTTCTGGCTATTATAAATAAGGCTGCGATGAACATAGTGGAGCACGTGTCTTTTTTATATGTTGGGGCATCTTTTGGGTATATGCCCAAGAGAGGTATAGCTGGATCCTCAGGCAGTTCAATGTCCAATTTTCTGAGGAACCTCAGACTGATTTCCAGAATGGTTGTACCAGTCTGCAACCCCACCAACAATGGAGGTGTTCCTCTTTCTCCATCCTCGCCAGCATTTGCTGTCACCTGAGTTTTTGATCTTAGCCATTCTCACTGGTGTGAGGTGAAATCTCAGGGTTGTTTTTGATTTGCATTTCCCTTATGACTAAAGATGTTGAACATTTCTTTAGGTGTTTCTCAGCCATTCGGCATTCCTCAGCTATGAATTCTTTGTTTAGCTCTGAACCCCATTTTTTAATAGGGTTATTTGTCTCCCCTCGGTCTAACTTTTTGAGTTCTTTGTATATTTTGGATATAAGGCCTCTATCTGTTGTAGGATTGGTAAAGATCTTTTCCCAATCTGTTGGTTGCCGTTTTGTCCTAACCACAGTGTCCTTTGCCTTACAGAAGCTTTGCAGTTTTATGAGATCCCATTTGTCGATTCTTGATCTTAGAGCATAAGCCATTGGTGTTTTGTTCAGGAAATTTTTCCAGTGCCCATGTGTTCCAGATGCTTCCTAGTTTTTCTTCTATTAGTTTGAGTGTGTCTGGTTTGATGTGGAGGTCCTTGATCCACTTGGACTTAAGCTTTGTACAGGGTGATAAGCATGGATCGATCTGCATTCTTCTACATGTTGACCTCCAGTTGAACCAGCACCATTTGCTGAAAATGCTATCTTTTTTCCATTGGATGGTTTTGGCTCCTTTGTCAAAAATCAAGTGACCATAGGTGTGTGGGTTCATTTCTGGGTCTTCAATTCTGTTCCATTGGTCTATCTGTCTGTCTCTGTACCAATACCATGCAGTTTTTATCACTATTGCTCTGTAATACTGCTTGAGTTCAGGGATAGTGATTCCCCTGAAGTCCTTTTATTGTTGAGGATAGTTTTAGCTATCCTGGGTTTTTGTTATTCAGATGAATTTGCAAATTGTTCTGTCTAACTCTTTGAAGAATTGGATTGGTATTTTGATGGGGATTGCATTGAATCTGTAGATCGCTTTTTGGTAAAATGGCCATTTTACTATATTAATCCTGCCAATCCATGAGCATGGGAGATCTTTCCATCTTCTGAGGTCTTCTTCAATTTCTTTCTTCAGTGTCTTGAAGTTCTTATTGTACAAATCTTTTACTTGCTTGGTTAAAGTCACACCGAGGTACTTTTATATTATTTGGGTCTATTATGAAGGGTGTCGTTTCCCTAATTTCTTTCTCGGCTTGTTTCTCTTTTGTGTAGAGAGGAAGGCTACTGATTTATTTGAGTTAATTTTATACCCAGCCACTTTGCTGAAGTTGTTTATCAGCTTTAGTAGTTCTCTGGTGGAACTTTTGGGATCACTTAAATATACTATCATATCATCTGCAAATAGTGATATTTTGACTTCTTCTTTTTCGATCTGTATCCCTTGACCTCCTTTTGTTGTCTGATTGCTCTGGCTAGAACTTCAAGAACTATATTGAATAAGTAGGGAGAGAGTGGGCAGCCTTGTCTAGTCCCTGATTTTAGTGGGATTGCTTCAAGTTTCTCTCCATTTAGTTTAATGTTAGCCACTGGTTTGCTGTATATGGCTTTTACTATGTTTAGGTATGGGCCTTGAATTCCTATTCTTTCCAGGACTTTTATCATGAAGGGGTGTTGAATTTTGTCAAATGCTTTCTCAGCATCTAATGAAATGATCATGTGGTTTTGTTCTTTCAGTTTGTTTATATAATGGATCACGTTGATGGTTTTCCGTATATTAAACCATCCCTGCATGCCTGGGATGAAGCCTACTTGATCATGGTGGATGATTGTTTTGATGTGCTCTTGGATTAGGTTTGCCAGAATTTTGTTGAGTATTTTTGCGTCGATGTTCATAAGGGAAATTGGTCTGAAGTTCTCTTTCTTTGTTGGGTCTTTGTGTGGTTTAGGTATAAGAGTAATTGTGGCTTCATAGAAGGATTTGGTAGTGCTCCATCTGTTTCAATTTTGTGGAATAGTTTGGATAATATTGGTATGAGGTCTTCTATGAAGGTCTGATAAATTCTGCACTAAACCCGTCTGGACCTGGGCTCTTTTTGGTTGGGAGACCTTTAATGACTGCTTCTATTTCCTTAGGAGTTATGGGGTTGTTTAACTGGTTTATCTGTTCCTGATTTAACTTCGGTACCTGGTATCTGTCTAGGAAATTGTCCATTTCCTGCAGATTTTCAAGTTTTGTTGAATATAGGCTTTTATAGTAAGATCTGATGATTTTTTGAATTTCCTCTGAATCTGTAGTTATGTCTCCTTTTCATTTCTGATTTTGTTAATTTGGACACACTCTCTGTGTCCTCTCGTTAATCTGGCTAAGGGTTTATCTATCTTGTTGATTTTCTCAAAGAACCAACTTTTGGTTCTGTTGATTCTTTCTATGGTCCTTTTTGTTTCTACTTGGTTGATTTCAGCTCTGAGTTTGATTATTTCCTGCCTTCTACTCCTCCTGGGTGTATTTGCTTCTTTTTGTTCTAGAGCTTTTAGGTGTGCTGTCAAGCTGCTGACATATGCTCTTTCCTGTTTCTTTCTGCAGGCACTCAGCGCTATGAGTTTTCCTCTTAGCACAGCTTTCATTGTGTCCCATAAGTTTGGGTATGTTGTACCTTCATTTTCATTAAATTCTAAAAAGTTTTTAATTTCTTTCTTTATTTCTTCCTTGACCAGGTTATCATTGGTAGAGCATTGTTCAATTTCCCGTATATGTGGGCATTCTTCCCTTATTGTTATTGAAGACCAGCTTTAGGCGTGGTGGTCCGATAGCGCATGGGATTATTTCTATCTTTCTGTACCTGTTGAGGCCTGTTTTTTTGACCAATTATGGTCAATTTTGGGAAAATACCATGAGGAGCTGAGAAGAAGGTATATCCTTTTGCTTTAGGGATAGAACGTTCTATAAATATCTGTTAAGTCCATTTGGCTCATGACTTCTCTTAGTCTGTCTACGTCTCTGTTTAATTTCTGTTTCCATGATCTGTCCATTGATGAGGTGGGGGTGTTGAAATCTCCTACTATTATTGTGTGAGGTGCAATGTGTGTTTTGAGCTTTAGTAAGGTTTCTTTTCGTATGTAGGTGCCCTTGTATTTGGGGCATAGATATTTAGGATTGAGAGTTCATCTTGGTGGATTTTTCCTTTGATGAATATAAAGTGTCCTTCATATCTTTTTGTGTGCTCAAAAGTTGTTTAGCCTTTCACTCTGAGTGAGTGTCTGTCTTTGTCTCTGGTGTGTTTCCTGTAGGCAGCAGAGATGAGGGTCCTCATTGCCGTATCCAGTTTGTTAATCTATGTCTTTTTATTGGGAGTTAGGGCCATTGATGTTGAGATATTAAGGAATAGTGATTATTGCTTCTAGTTTTTGGATGTGTTAGTATCAAAAACTTTTTTTTTGCTAACAAAGAGAAATTTTGAACAAAAAAATGAAAATGGACAAATGATTTTTGTTCATTCCATATTGAGTTAAATGATTTTCATTAAGACAGTCTCTCTATTGCTCAATGTTCCCTTCCATTTACTGTTGCAGTGAGGGTACTACATGAGTATAAGAAAGTATTTAGTAAAATAATCAACAAGCTTATCAGAAGATATTTAGAGAAGGAGTAATAGTGGAATCAGAAAGACTGCTGCTCCATATCCAACCAGAAAAATGAGGCAGACCCTTTAAGGGGTCAAGACCATATTGTTTTACGTAATCTAAACAGTATGCCTGACTTTTCTTTTAGACAGAACATGTAGGCATACACATGAAAATTGGAAAAAGAGGGACTGTATTGTGAACTCTGACGGGTTTTGTTTCTACTGGTTTTGTTTTGTTTCTTTGTAGTGGTTTTCCTATGTTGTAAAATGTCAAAATATCCTCCTTATGTACTTGTGAGACCTCAATCAGAAACTTATACAAATTCTTTAATCAGTATTAGTGATAAATATTATGCAATATACAATGTTTTTTCAGGGCATCATGTATTTGTTCATGAGTGCAGGCACCTGCAGAGCCTAGAAACCTATGATGTGCTTGAAGCTGGACTTATAGGTAAATTTGTGCTGAATGACTTGAATACTTGAAATGAAACTTGCATCCCCTGCAAGGCCTGTGTGTGTTCTTATCCACTGAGATGTCTCTCCAGTCCTAACATTTCTTTTTTCTGGTTTTTTTATTTATTTATTTATTTTTGGTGCTGTTGATTTATTCATAAGATGGCCACACACAGGACAGAACAGTGCCCTTGAAGGCAATTAATTTTCACACTTTTTTAGCAAAATACAGGTAGCCCTGTAAATACATTCCCTTCATACTCTCGCCCTCTTTTTAATCCCCTCCCCCCCCATATTTGTGGATGAATAATCAGAGAGAGGAGAGAGAGAAGAGAAGAGAGAGAGAAAGGAGAGGGAGAGAGACAGAGAGAGAGAGACAGAGAGAGACAGAAGAAGAAAGAGGAGAGGAGAGAGGAAAGGTTTACTACACATTTTGTCCTCTCTGCCCCCCCAACAGTCTAACATTTCTTTCTTTATTTTTATTATTGACATCTGAAGGCAATTCAACTTATTTTAATAGCTATACCTTCACTTCTTCCAAGAATAAGTTAATGACTAAATTTCTCAGATAAATACATTAATTGTTTGTTTGTAATCGTGTGTTGAACCATGTTTTATCAATTAAGATTATAAATGATAATGAAGATTACAACATCAATAGTAGAGTATCTTTTTCATCCTCCCTTTCATGTGACAGAAAAAGAGCTCTATCAAATTTTCAGATGTCAAGTAAAATGCAAGATGGGCTGGGGATATATGGAATGTTTGTTGTGTTTCTACTATCTCACTGGTTTTGGGACTCCCAATAGTATTCCATGTTTCTATCAGTTTTCTTTATAATTCATCTTTTCTTAATCAGTAAAGGCTTCTTTATTTAAGTTTCCGTAAATGCTGTGTTTTGCCACCTAATGTCTGTGAGTTTGAAGTATTTGCCAGAGAAGCACTGGATGCACAAATGCACTGTGTAATTGTTGAGGTCCAGAAGTGTTCCTTAAAAATCTACCTTCCTGGACTGGGAGAGCCTGTGCATCCTCTGACAAAGTACTAGCATGTTCATGTCCTAAATTGGGAAGCCCATGTCACTTGCATCCAGAAGGTAATGTAGAGTATGCCAAAAGAGAAGTAAAAAATTTCCAGTAATATTTTTGTATCTAGAAATATCAGGTAATCAATTGCTTCCATTATCTTTCATGAGCTCATTTTTGTTTACTGGAGAGAAGAAAAACTCCACAAATGAAATTAAATGTATCAACTCTAAGTTAAAAATAATAGTGATGATTCAATAAGAATCACATTATAAAACGCCTACCCATTATTTAGTTTCCCACAGGAATAAATATCGTAATGCAATACACAAGAAATCTATAAATAGGCCATAACTCATTTTCATGTGAAGGTGTAACATTTACTTTCTAGTTATAGATGACAATACCGAAAGCATTCTACTTCATACAATTGTCTAATATTCTCTATGCCTCCTGGCATTTATTTTTATCACTTTTCTTATATTCCTACATAGACTTTCAGCTCCAAACTGTGTCACTGTAATTTAAAGACAATGTCAAAGTTTCTTGCTTAAGACCTAGTGCCAAACAACCCAGAAACACTGGCAGAGTTTAAGGCAAAATCTATAGACATTGACAGAGATTAATCAATGTAGTCTCTAAGAAGTAGGTAGCTGTCTTACTCAAAGTCATTTTTGTACTTCTGAAGTGTAAGACACTTCCATTTACCACTATAATCAATAACCTTTATAACTAATGAAACCAGGTCCAAATAAGCCAATCTAGTCCGTCCTTTACCCAGGCTATTATCTGCCCTTCTCCAAATGTCCTTAAACACTATCATAATTACCACTACTTCTTTAAGAAAGAAAATGAGATAGTATTAACAAATAAAAATAATGCATTAAAACCTGATTATCTTTTGACATCACTGAAATGTATGCAATTATAAGATTTAGCCTAGCAAATTAAGGTTTATGCTTTCAAATAATAGAGTAATGTGAGAAAGTTCTCCAGAGTTAGAGGAACTATTAACTATTGTTGAATGATATATAACAGTCTGACTGTTTAATTTTAGTATTAATTATTTCTTTCATTGTTTGAAAATAGTTCACTTTTTGGAGACTATTCAATAGGCACACTCTTTTAAAACGACTTATGTGTCCTCTTAAAGTCACATTATTTTTGTCTTTTTCTCACATTTTTATAACCATAGCTTTTTCCAAAAAGATATCTAAAAAATAAGTATATAAGAAATGATTTCTTTACATTTCTCCATGCTTTTTATACTTACCAAGTTGAATATTTATATATTTATCTATATCTATATACCATTTATTGTAATTAAATATATAATGAAGATTCCTATTGTATTAGAATTGGCTACTATGCATTTACAATGGTAGCACATAACAAATACTCCAAAATGCCAGTTTACCAAAAGAAATGAATAGAAAATTGCATGCCATTAATTTGTACATCTACTTACTGATGTATGTTGGGAGACAGATTTCAGGCAATGAGTGAGGAAAGACAGAGAGTGGGAAGTAAATGACTTACAAAGCAGCTCAACACACTTTCTCTCTGCTTTCATGGAAATAATGCCTTGTGTCTCAGATATTGGTAATTTCAATGTACTCAGGGAGAAAAATCCAAGAAAGAGAAATATGATAAAAGAAGATAATAGAAAATCCAACAGATAATTGACAGTAAAATTAATTCCCTCAGATCAATGCTTCCACAGAAATAAATTCCAAATGCTCACTGTACTTGCCTGTGTATCACGAGGCAATGATGCAGGCAAATATATATATATATATATATATATATATATATATATATATATATATTTTTTTCTTTATTTACATTTCAAATGTTATCCCTCTTCTCAGTTTCCTCTCCAAAACTCCACTATCCCACCACTCTCATTCTTGGCTCTATGAGGGTGCTCTCCCCATACCTGCCTCACCACCCTAGCATTCCCCTACACTGGAGAATCAAGCCTTCACAAGAGCAAGGACCTCCCTTCCCATTGATGCCAGACAAGGTCATCCTCTGTTACATATTCAGTTAGAGCCATGGGTTCCTCCGTGTCTACTCTTTTGTTGGTAGTTTAGTCCATGGGAGCTCTGGGGGTTGTTCTTGTGGTTCTTCCTATGGGGTTACAAACTCCTTCAGCTCTTTCAGTCCTTCCCCTAACTCATACATTGAGGTCCCTGTGCTCAGTCTGATAGTTAGCTGCAAGCATCCTCATCTGAATCAATAAGGCTCTGGCAGAGCCTCTTAGGAGACAGCTATATCAGGCTCCTGTCAGCAAGCACTTATTGGCATTCACAATAGTGTCTGGATTTTGTGGCTGCATATGGGATAGATTGACAGGTGGGGCAGTGAATATCAGCTGCAAGAGGAAATCCTGAGATGAAGTCTCTGGGAACTTCTCATCAAGATCACCCATCATTGAGCATGCAAAAACAGTGGGCCACCTCTAGGTAGGCTATCTGCTAGCTTTAGCCCTAGATGGTTACTGACAGTATAAGGAATCTGGGAGAAGAGGGAGGAAAAACTGTAGTCTGGACATATTTATGAGAGAAGAATCTGTTTTCAATTAAAAGAGAGAGAGAGAAGAAGAAGAAAATGATAAGCTGAAATTCTTACCCTGAATAAATTACCAGTCTTAACAAATATGCATGTGCATCCTTAAAGCTTTTTATTTACATAAATAAGAATCAATTTTCTAATGCTACTAACAAAGTTATAAATTTGTAATTTTTGTAGACCTTTATAAAATATGCAGTCACTACTTCTCTTATAATGTTGACTCTTTTATATTATCATATCTTACATTATTACATAGTGTGTATCATTATGTATATGGCTCCTTTGAATCTTTAATAGATTATAAAATTTGAATTTTAATGACATTAATTTATATTTATGGATTTAATAAATACTCCTATAAATAACTGTAAGGGCTACAATTATGAGAAGAATGTTGACAGCATTGTAGATTATATCTCATTATCTTTCTATGAGTACTTTCTTGTCTGAGTCAGAAATAGTTGTATTTCTTGAAGGCATTGATAACTTCTTAGCATATCCTAATTTTAATTTTATATGTATGTGTGTTTTGAAGGAATGTATATAATGTGCACCACATGTATTACTGATATTTAAAGATATCAGAGATGGTTTAGGATGCCCTGGAGCTGGATATACAGGGGCTGTAAGCTGCTATAAAGGTGCTCGAATCAAATCAAGGTCCTCTGGAAGAGCATCCTATGGTCCTAATTGCTTATACATAGATCCAGGCCTGATATATGCATTCTTAACCACATACCTATCAGTTAGTTTCTTTTATTTGCCTTGTGGTAAGAATAAAGTCATTGCATACTAATCAGAATGGGTAAGACATAAAACGCAGGTGACAGTAGATGTTGGCAAGGATGTAAACAAAGAGGAAGACTTTTCCATTGCTGGTGAGAATGAAAGGTGATCAAACCACATTGGAAATCAATCTGCCAGTTCATCAGAAAATTGGAAGTAGTTTTATCTGAAGACCCAGCCATACCACTACTGGGAATAAGGCCAAAATGTGTTCCAACAGATTACAAAGACATATGCTCCACTATGTTTTTAGTGGCCTTATTTTTAATAGCCAGAAGCTGGAAACTACCCAGATGTCCCTCAAAAGAAGAATGGATATAGAAAATGTGTCCTTTTGTGATTGGGTTACCTCACTCAGGATGATATTTTCAAGCTCCATCGATTTGCCTATGAATTTCATGAAGTCGTTGGTTTTAAGAGCTGAGTAGTACTCCATTGTAAAAATGTACCACATTTTTTTGTATACATTCCTTTGTTGAGGGACATCTGGGTTGTTTCCATATTCTATCTGTTATATATAAGGCTTCTATAAACAGAGTGAAGCTTGTTTTTTGATATATGTTGGAGCATCTTTTAGGTATATGCCCAGGAATGGTATAGCTGGATCCTCAGGTAGTACTGTGTCGAATTTTGAGGAGTCAAAAATTGATTTACCAGCTTGCAATACCACCAGCAATGGAGGAGTATTGCTCTCTCTCCACATCCTTTTCAGCATCTGCTGTCACCTGAGTTTTTGAGCTTAGCCATTCTGACTGGTGTGAGGGAGAATCTTAGGGTTGTTTTGATTTGAATTTCTGTAATGATTAAGAATATTGAACATTTCTTTAGGTATGTATCAGCCATCAATATTCCTCAGCAGTGAATTGTTGGTTTAGCAGTGTACCCCAATCTTTAATAGTGTTATTTGATTCTCTATAGTCTAAATTCTTGAGTTATTTATATACATATATATATATAATATATTTAATATTTATTTTATTTTATACCCTTAATCTACCTGCCTGTCTCTGTACCAATGCCATAGAGTTCTTATCACTATTGCTCTGTAATACACTGTGAGGTTAGGAATGGTGATTTCCCAA
The DNA here is from genome assembly GCF_011064425.1 of Rattus rattus. Lineage (NCBI taxonomy): Eukaryota > Metazoa > Chordata > Mammalia > Rodentia > Muridae > Rattus > Rattus rattus. The sequence goes on from NC_046172.1 coordinate 17,963,375, forward strand.
AAGGTTCTTTTATTTTTGAGAATAGTTTTTGTTTTCCTGGGTTGTTTTGTTATTCCAAATGAATTTGCAATCAGATGTAGGACTGGTAAAAATCTTTTTCCAATCTGTTGGTTACTGTTTTGTCCTATTGACAATGTCCTTTTCCTTACAGAAGATTTGCAATTTTATGAAGTCCAGTTTGTCTATTGTTGATTTTAGAACATAAGCCACTGATATTCTTTTCAGGAAATTTCCCCCTGTGCCCATGTGTTTGAGGTTCTGCCACAATTTTTCTTCTATTAGTTTCAATGTATCTGATTTTATGTAGAGGTCCCTGATCCATTTGGATTTGGACTTTGTACAAGACAATAAGAATGGATCTATTTGCACTCTTCTACATGCTGTCCTCCAGTTAAACCAGCACCATTTGTTGAAAATGCTATATTTTTTCCTTTGGATGGTTTTAGCTCCTTTGTCAAAGATCAAGTGACCTTAGGTGTGTAAATTCATTTCCAGGTCTTCAATTCTAATCCCTTAATCTATCTGCCTGTCTCTGCACCAATACAATACAGTTTTTATCACTATTGCTCTGTAATACAGCTTGACGTCAGGAATGGTGATTGCCCTAGCTGTTCATTTATTGTTGAAGATAATTTTTGCAATCCTGGGCTTTTTGTTATTCAAAATGAATTTGCAAATTGCTCTGTCATTTTTTATTGGATATTTTTATTTACATATTCAAATGTTACTTCCCTTTCCCGGTTTCCCATCCATAACCCTCCTATCTCGTCCCCCCTCCCCCTTCTTCTAAGAAGGTATTCCTCCTTCCCAACCACCCACCACTTCCTGCCTCCCTGCCCTGATATTCCCCTACACTGAGGGAGTTCAGCCTTGGCAGGACCAAGGGCTTCTCCTCCCATTGGTGCCTAACAATGTCAACTTCTGCTACATAAAAATCTGGAGTCATGGGCCTGTCCATGTCTCTTTGGGTAGTTGTTTAGTCCCTGGGAGCTCTGGTTGGTTGTTAGTGTTCTTCTTATGGGGTTACAAGTCCATTCAGCTCCTTCAATCCTTTCTCCAACTCCTCCAATGGGGACCCTATTCTCAGTTCAATGTTTTGCTGCTAGCATTCGCCTCTGTACTTATCATGCTCTGTCAGGGATTCTCAGGAGACAGCAGTATCAGGCTCCTGTCAGCATGCAATTCTTGGCAACAGCAATTGTCTGGGTTTGGTGGTTGTATGTATATGGGCTGGATCCCTAGGAGAGGCAGGCTCTGAATGGCCATCCCTTCTCTCTCTGATCCAAACTTTGTCTCTATATCTCTTTCCATGAATATTTTTTGTTCCCCATTTTAAGGAGGACTGAAGCATCCACACTATTATTGACGTTCTTCTTGAGCTTCATGTGGTCTATGGATTTTATCTTTGGTCATTGGAGCTTTGGGGCTAATATCCACTTATCAGTGAGTGCATATGATGTGGGTTTTGTGTGTGTGTGTGTGTGTGTGTGTGTGTGTGTGGTGTGTGTGTGTGTGTGTGTTTGCTTTATCTCACTCAGGGTGATATTTTCCAGTTCCAACCATTTGCCTACGAATTTCATGAAGTCATTGTTTTTGATAGCTGAGTAATATTCCATTGTGTAGATGTACCACATTTTCTGTATCCCTTCCTCTGTTGAAAGGCACCTGGGTTCTTTCCAGTATCTGGATATTATTAATAAGACTGCTAGAAACATAATGGAGTATGTGGCCTTGTTATATGTTGGAGCATCATTTGGGTATATGCCCAGGAGTGGTATAGCTGGGTCCTCAGGTAGTACTATATCCAATTTTATGAGTAACCTCCAGACTGATTTCCAGAGTGATTGTTCTTTCTAACTCTATGAATAATTGAGTTGGAATTTTGATTTTGATGACAGTGAATCTATGGATTGCTTTTAGCAAAATGTCCATTTTTACTATATTAATCCTGCCAATCAATGAGCATGGGAGATGTTTCCATCCTCTGAGATTGTCTTCGATTTCTTTCTTCAGAGATTTGAATTTCTTGTCATACAGTTCTTTCACTTGCTTGGTTAAAGTCATACTAAGGTATTTTATATTATTTGTAACTATTGTGAAGTGTGTCCTTTTCCTAATTTCTTTCTCAGCCTGTTTATCCTTTGAGTAGAGGAAGCCTACTGATTTGTTTGAGTTGTTTTTATATCCAGCCACTTTGCTAAAGTTGTTTATCATGTTTAGGAACAGAAACTGAAAGGAAAGCCTTCCAGAGACTGCCTCACCTAATGGTCCATCCTGTCGGCAGACACCAACCTCCCACACTATTTTTGATGTCAAGAACCACTTACTGACAGAAGCCTGGTATGGCTGTTCTCTGGGTGGTTTTAACAGCACCTGACCAATACAGATGCAGATACTCCCAGCCAGCCATTGGACTGAGTAGGGAATCCCAATGAAAGAGGGAAGGGTTGAAGAAGCTAAATGGAATAGCAACCCCATTGGAAGAACAATATTAAAAAAAAAAAAAAAACTGGACCAGACAGAGCTCCCTGGGACTAAATAACTGACCAAAGAGGAATCCATGGTTTCAGATACATATGGAGCAGAAGATGGCTTCATCTGACATCAGTGGGAGGGGAGACCCTTGGTCCTGTGGAAGCATGATGTCTCAGTGTAGGGGGATGCTAGAGTGGGTGAAGGAGCACCCTCAGAGAAGCAAAGGGGGAGAGCAAGGATAGGATGCAGGGTTTATGGAGAGGTAAGCTGGAAGGGGAAGTGCATCTGAAATGTAAGTAAATAAAATGATTACTAAAAGAATAAAATTTAAAATCCACTAACTTTTATCTGGAAACATATAAGATTTTAAGTTACTTTTAAAATTAATCACACTTTTTTCTTTATCTTTCTCTGTCCCCATGTTAATTAATGGTGACCTCATTTTTCTCAACTATGTACTCTAATTTTTTAAATATTTTAAAAAATTAATATTATGAATTAAAATGAATGAAAAGGGAGCAAAAGAGGATAACATACAGAACACTAGAAGAGACATGGGAATAAAAGATAGTACATGTCATCCATGAAAACAAACATACAATTGACTTTATACAGACTAAACAGATTATGTATGTATATAATACTAATTAATAAAAATGGTCATAGATTTGAAGAGATTTAGTAGAGCTATATGGGATGGTTTAGAGGGAGAAAATTAAAGGGAGAAATGTTATAAATATATTAGCTCAAAAAGTACATGTTTCTCACTACATTATAACTTTTAAAGGACAAAACTGCAGATTCATGCTTTTGATACATATATAGAGAAAAAGAGAGGGAGGAGATGTACTTTTAACATAAATTGGTTCTTTATATTCATAGTCTATGACAAAGCCACAAAAATCTCAAAATTCATTTTGAAAATCATTTTATCTCTATTTGTTAATTTTGTATTCAGTATAAATTGCATCTGTGAAAAATAAATGTGGATAAAAATAATTTTTCTAATATAATCTATTTTATTACTTGTCAGTTTTATATATGTGTATATTACTCTGTGGTCCCCTTTATCTTCCCTCTTTAGTTAAAAGTAGGAAAAAGAGAAAAGTACTAAAAACAATGCTTTTTTTCTCAATTTGATAGACTAGTTAAGCATATAAATAAAAGGTTGTTACTTTTTCCATTTTAATTAGTTAAGGAAAAATTAATAGTCTCATTTCTCTTATGTTTCTTCACCATTCCATTTCATTTTTGTTTCATAACAAGATCATTCAACTAAATCATTCAAAGTGGAACTAAAGAGAATTAAAAGCTGACCATTTCTACTACCAGTGAGTTAAATAAATAATTTAAAACTTGGGGAAATCTCACAAGGATTATCCATCTATACTGTCTTGTATTCAAGGGTGATTTTCAAAGTGATATTAAATCATTCTCTTGGAATGGATATAATATATTCCTACTCCCTTCTCTATCTACCTACAAACTGATGAAGCTGAACATATCGTTTTAATATACCTGTTCCATAGATGCAAACTCTTTTCTAGTTCAAGCTCTTGTATGTTTTATCTTTTCTGTGTATCACTTATGTGGCTGAAAATTTTCAGTTTTATTACTCTTTTATTTTATTTTACAATTATGACCTTAAATAATGGTTAGGGTTAGGGTACATAGGATAACAACATGCTAATACTCTCATCTGTAGTTCCTCTTTCAGGTGAAGCATTTTATGTAAGCTTAAAGAGTTTAATTTTTAAATTAGACTCATGCTAATAAACTCTTATCCAATAGCAAATTATGTGAATGATTCAAAGAATAATTCAACTGTGGTGCTGTTCATTATAGAAACTCCTGAGGTCCTTCAAACCAAGTGTGATCCACAAATAGATGCCATCAATCTGTACTCTGACATTGCTTGACATTGATAAACATTTGTTGTGAAGATCTGCTCTTTTCAATACTGATTTCAATGAATGAGGTTAGACTTAATTATCACAACACACAAGCATTATTCTGAGCCAGGGTCATGGAAGGGTCACAAGGAAAAATATGGAATGTAGTTTAAGATTAAAGCTATGTATTCAGCTTAGCTTGTAAATGTTGATTGCACACAGAGCCCAAGGTATAGCAAGATTGATTACTTTGTTTTCTTAATGTGAAGCTAAACTTAAACAAGCTGAGTACACAAAAGGAAATCAGATTGAATGCATAGTTTTAAATGATCTTAAAGTATATGATCAATCTGCCTACTAAGTTCAATTTCTGAAAGCAAGTTTGTAAGAGTCATCCCCCGAAAAGTCATTCACATGGAGGGCGGCAATGGGGGGAGGGTGGGGAGGGGAACGACAAAAGGGAAGGGGAGGGGGGAGGGGGATGTTTACCCGGAAACCGGGAAAGGGAATAACACTCGAAATGTATATAAGAAATACTCAAGTTAAAAAAAAAAGACATAGAATGCAATTTTCTGAAGTAATCTGGATCAAATGCCCATTTTTGTGCTTGTGAATTATGATAAATTTGCTTGTTTTAAATTTCTCCATTAGTAGCAGACTCATATATTTATATAATAAACTGTAGTCATTGTTATACCCTTCCTTATCCCTCTCCCTCACCTCCTGTAAGACTTAATAAGCTTCATTTTTATGTCTCTTTTGTTGTGGTTTACTGAATTTAATTATGTGTCTTTTTATACAAGCATAGCTAGGAGGTTACTCCAATTATTAAGGACAGCTTATCAGTGGGTATACCACTGATGGAAATGACAACTTTTCCAACATCCATTAACTGCACATAGTTTCTTAGAGAGAGATACACTGAAATAGGGAGTGGCTCAATGTTCCGTTGCACAGAAAAATACAGCTGGAGTTAGCTCATGAATACAATAGCAATGTCATATTAAAAGACATCTTAAATTTGCTCAAGATAACAGCTATGTAGAGTTTTGTGGTTCCTCCATCTTATATACCATTAATTTCACAAATAAAAATGCTCACTTGACTGTCTTTACTCTCCTGCAACTTTGCTTATTGTTTACACAAAATAGGCAACCCACTGCAGAAATTTATTGACATGATAAGAGAAGAAGATAGAGGTCATCATTTTGTAGATCTGTCTCCCATGCAGGAGAAAGTTGGTTTTAGGTCTATGATTAACTATAAGCACATAACTTAAGCCTTGAATGTATTTCCACAGTGAGTACATTACTATATATGGTTCACCAATACACGATATCACAAAGGCTCATGGACAAAATATTGTCCCTTATCTTTTAATAATTGAGTAATGAATAAAGTATATGTACAAACAATGTAATGAATAAATTTTTACAGAACCAAAAATATAAAGCTTGTCACAAAAATAATGATGAGACTATTTTTAATCAGACAAGAGGGATTTATTAATACTAGCAAGAAGAAGAACATTTAATTTAAATCTTAAAGAATAAAAGGACATTATTTAAGGGAAGAAGGAAAAACTTTCATTTCAAACTCAGAAAATAATAAAGATAACAGCAATTTCAATTAACATTTACCGCTAAGATCTCTCAGACACTGGATCACCATCCAGGTACCATACACCAGCTGATATGAGGCCCCCAACACATATACAGCAAAGGACTGACTGTTCTGGGTTCAGTCAGAAAAGATGCACCTAACTCTCAAGAGACTGGAAGCCCCAGGGAGTTTAGAGGTCTGGTGAGGTAGGCGGGGTAGGGACATCGTCTTGGAGACAGGGGTGGTGGTGTACAGGAGGTATGGGATGTGGAACAGTCAGAGGTTGAACCCGGAGGGGAATAAATCTGGAGTGTAAAGGGAAAAGGAAGATAAAAGGAAGGATTTTTTTTTATAAAAAAGAACATATTATCTGAGTGAATGGTGATTTGTGGAACAATTATACTGCTTAGGTGAAAGTTTAATTAATCAATTAACTAATTCATCGAGTAACTTAAATTTAAAAATATAAAAGTGTAGAATGCCTACAAAGAAATTAAAAGGGAGTACATGGATGTCACATGGTTTTTACTTCAATTTTTCTACTGTAATGGAAACCACGTGTACTGGCTGGGTTTGTGAATCAACTTGCCACAAGCTGGAATTATCACAGAGAAAACCTCAATTGAGAATTGCCTCCATGAGATCCAGCTTCTTAATGCATTTTTATCGTTAGTCATCAAGAGTGTAGGGCCCTTTTGGGTGGTACCATCCTGATTTGGTAGTCTTGGGTTCTATAAATTGATACAGAAATGTGGTACATCTACACAATGGAGTACTATAATGACTTTGTGAAATTTATAGGCAAATGGATGGAGCTAGAAAATATCATCCTAAGTGGAATAACACAATCACAAAAAATTATCACAGAAATGTACTCTTTAAATAATTATATTAAGCCAAGCTGCCAGATACAATCCCCAGGCCACATAAGACTCAGAAGGATGACAAAAGGTAGATCTTCAGTCCTTCTTAAAAGGAAAACAAAAATACTCATAGGAGGAATATGTTGACAAAGTTTGGAGCAGAGACTGAAGGATGGCCATCCAGAGACCTGCAAATCACCTGGGGAATCAGCCCATATACATATCGCCACCAAACTCAGACAATTGTGGATGCCAAGAAGTGCATGCTGACATGAGAGAAAGCTGATATAGCTATCTCCTGAGAGGCTCTGCCCAGAACACCAAGCAAATACAAGTGGATGCTGACAGCCAAGCCATTGGACTGACAACAGGGTCCCCAATGGAGGAGTTATAGAAAAGACTGAAGGAGTTGAGGGGTTTACAACCCCATTAAGAACAATATCCAACAACCCAGAGCTTCCAGGGACTAAACAACAAAATAGTACATGGAGACCCATGGCTCCAGCTGTAGTTGTAACAGAGGATGGCCTTCTCTGGCATCAATGGGAGGGAAAGCCCTTGGCCTTACCAAGGCTAATGCCCCAGTTTACAGTAATATGCCAGGTGGGGAGGATGGAAAGGGGTGGGTGGTTGGGTGGGAGAAAGGGATAAATTTGGCAGATGGGGGGAAGGATAGGAATTTCTGGGGTTTAAACCAAAAAAAAAAAAAAAAAAAAAAAATAAAAGCAAAAAAAGCCAAGGGAAAAGTTTTAAATAAAAACATTTAAAAGCTTTTTCTGAAAAAAAAGCCTGCTTCCTGACCTGCTTGATTCCATTTACTTCCTTCAGTAACAAAGATCAACTTGGAATGGACTGAAACCTCTTTCCTCCCCAACTTGTGCTTGGACATGATGTTTGTGCAGAAATATGAACCTGGACACAAACACCACTGAACAACTTTTAATCTTAGAATTTCTGTATTATAGGTCACTAAATTATTTCCTATTCAGCAATTCTTTTCCATAAAACTGAGAAGTATTCTGGGGGAACTCAGTAATATTATCAATAGGTCAAATTTCAATTTACAGAATGGAATCATATTTTATATCTTTGTTTTCTGTACAGAAATAATATTAAAAGGTAGTTGAAAAAATAATGAAAACTTTTTTTTTTTTATGGTTTAAAAAAAATGTAAAAATATCTCCAATGAAGGTAAGTCAAATGATTAAGGGAATAAAACCATTGTTCAAAGATTATCCTAATGGGATTCCAAATAATTGGGGATATCCATCTTCAATCTGTCATCTGTGCTAACTATATGTAATCACTCAGGGTAAGGCTACCAGTGGCTAATGGGTTAGCATATATGCAACTGTTGGACAAGCTCTTCCATGCAAATTCCCAAATAACAGTCACTATGCTAAAACAAAAAGCTGTCTTTCTCTGAAAGTTGGACAACAAGAACCTCATTGCCAAGGATACACACATACCTTGGGCATGTACCTGAACATGGAAGCTGAGTTTCTGCCTACAACAAGGACACCTGCTCAAGCCATTATGTTCTATTCTTTTTAGTTGCAAGGAGTACACTGAGGTTTTTATTGGATGATTTTTGTTGGATAGAAAAATATCCTTTCCTGGTCTCCCAATTAAGCCCCTATCCATCCCTCTCTTTCCTCCTGGGTTTTCAGAAAATCTCCAGATACTCCCTTCTGGAACTAGAAAAAAAACATTTGAATGGGGTTCAAGGACAAGGAAAAATAAAGGACCAGGCTTTTCTTATTGGTGCCTATTAAGGCCCCTCTAAATAAATAATAAGCAACCTGGGACAAGGTCTGTCCCTATAGACTTTAGGTAGTGGTTTAGTCTCTGGGAGCTCTGGTTGGTTGGTATTTTTCTTTTTTTTTATTTTTTCTTTTATTTTTTTTATTAACTTGAATATTTCTTATATAAATTTCGAGTGTTATTCCCTTTCCCGGTTTGGGCAAACATCCCCCCTCCCCTTCCTTATAGGTGTTCCCTCCCCACCCCTCCCCCATTGCCCTCCCCCAACAGTCTAGTTCACTGGGGGTTCAGTCTTAGCAGGACCCAGGGCTTCCCTTCCACTGGTGCTCTTACTAGGATATTCATTGCTACCTATGAGGGGTGGGGTGGGGTCAGTCCATGTATAGTCTTTTAGGCTTAGTCCTGGAGAGCTCTGGTTGCTTGGCATTGTTGTACATATGTGGTCTCGAGCCCCTTCAAGTTCTTCCAGTTCTTTCTCTGATTCCTTCAACGGGGGTCCTATTCTCAGTTCAGTGGTTTGCTGCTGGCATTCGCCTCTGTATTTGCTGTATTCTGGCTCTGTCTCTCAGGAGCGATCTACACTTCTGCACTTCTTTGCTTCATCCATCTTATCTAATTGGATGGCTGTATATATATGGGCCACATGTGGGGCAGGCTCTGAATGGGTGTCCCTTCAGTCTCTGTTTTAATCTTTGCCTCTCTCTTCCCTGCCAAGGGCATTCTTGTTCCCCTTTTAAAGAAGGAGTGAAGCATTCACATTTTGATCATCCGTCTTGAGTTTCATTTGTTCTAGGCATCTAGGGTAATTCAGGCATTTGGGCTAATAGCCCCTTATCAATGAGTGCATACATTGTGTGTTTTCTGTGATTGGGTTACCTCACTCTCAGGATGATATTTTCAGTTTCTACCATTTGCCTATGAATTTCATAAAGTCCTTTGTTTTTGATAGCTGGTAATATTCCATTGTGTAGATTGTACCACATTTTCTGTATCCATTCCTCTGTTGAAGGGCATCTGGGTTCTTTCCAGCTTCTAGCTGTATAAATAAGGCTACGATGAACATAGTGGAGGGCGTGTCTTTAATATGTTGGGGCATCTTTTGGGTATATGCCCAAGAGAGAACATAGCTGGATCCTCAGGCAGTTCAATGTCCAATTTTCTGAGGAACCTCAGACTGATTTCCAGAATGGTTGTACCAGTCTGCAATCCCCCAATGGAGGTAGTGTTCCTCTTTCTCCATCCTCGCCAGCATTTGCTGTCCTGAGTTTTTTGATCTTAGCCATTCTCACTGGTGGAGGTGAAATCTCCAGGGTTGTTTTTGATTTTACATTTCCCTTATTTAATGATGTTGAACATTTCTTTGGGTGTTTCTCATCCATTCAGCATTCTTCAGCTATGAATTCTTTGTTTTAGCTCTGAACCCCATTTTTAATGGGGTTATTTGTCTCCCCTCTCCTTGAGAGCAATGTCCAATTTTCTGAGGAACCTCCAGACTGATATCCACAGTGGTTTTACCAGTTTGCAATCCCACCAAAAATGGAGGACTAAGGCTCGTCTTCAATAACGACAAAACCCACATATACATGGAAGTTGAACAATGCTCTATTCAATGATAACTTGGTAAAGGAAGAAATAAAGAAAAGAAATTAACGACTTTTAGAATTTAATGAAAAAAGGCACAACATACCCAAACTTATAGGGCACAATGTAAGCAGTACTAAGGAAAGCTCATAGGTTCTGAGTGCCTCAAAAAAAATAGGAGAACACACACATTGCAGATTGACAGCACACCTAAAGCTCTAGAACAAAAAGAAGCAAATACACACAAGAGAAGTAGAAGGCAGGAAATAATCAAACTCAGGGCTGAAATCAACCAAGTAGAAACAAAAAGTACAATACAAATAATCAACAAAACCAGGAGCTCATTCTTTGAGAAAAGTCAACAAGATAGATAAACCCTTAGCCAGACTAACCAGAGGGCACAGAGAGAGTATCCAAATTAACAAAGTCAGAAATGAAAATGGAGACATAACAAGAGAATCTGAGGAAATTAAAAAAATCATCTTATCCTACTACAAAAGCCTATATTCAACAAAATTGTAAAATCTGGAGGAAATGGACAATTTTCTAGACAAATACCAGGTACCAAATTAAATCAGGATCAGATAAACCATCTAAACAATCATGACTCCTAAAAGAAATGGGCAGAAATGTTAAAATTTCCCATCCAAGAATTAACCCCAAACCAGGTGGGTTTCAGTGGAAATTCTATCAGACCTTCATAGAACCTCATACCAATACTGTCAAACTTATTCCCACAAAATAACAAAGAACACATCCGGTCCTTCCGCTTGGAAGCCACAACTACTTTATGCTTCAAAGCTAAACCACACAAAGACCAATAAAGAAAGGCAACTTCAGACCAATTTACCTTATGAATGTCAACACAAAAATACTAAATAAAATTCTCACAAACTGAATCCAAGAACACATCAAAAAGATCATCCATCATGATTAACAAGGCTCCATCCCAGGGATGCAGGGATGGTTCAATATATGGAAATCCATCAATGTAATCTACTATATAAACAAACTCAAAGATTAAAAAAAACCACATGATAATGTCATTAGATGCTGAGAAAGCGTTTGACAAAATGCAATACCCCTTCATGATAAAGTTCCTTGAAAGATCAGGAATTCAAAGCCCATACCTAAACAAAGTAAAAGTAATTAATATACAGCAAACCAGTAGCCAACATTAAAATAAATGGAGAGAAACTTGAAGCAATCCCACTAAAATCATGGCCTAGACAAGGCTGTTCACTCTCTCCCTACTTATTCAATATAGTACTCAAAGTCTCAGACAGAGCAATCAAAGAACAAAAGGAGGTCAAAGGGATACAAATTTGAAAAGAAGTCAAAATATCATGATTTGCAGATGATATGATAGTATACTTAAATGACCCCAAAAGTTCCACCAGAGAATTACTAAGCCTGATTAACAATTTCGGCAAAGTGGTTTGGTATATAATCAACTCAAACAAATCAGTATCCCTTTCTACTCAAAAGGGATAAATAGGCTGAAGAAAAAAGAAAATTAGAAATGAAGCCCCTTCAAATTATTTAAATAATATAAATACCTTGGTGTGACTTTAACCAAAGCATGTGAAAGATCCATACTTGAATCGTCGTCAACTCTCTGAAAAAAAAGTTGAAGATCTCTCAGAAAGTGGAAAGATCTCCCATGCTCATGGCTTGGCAGGATTAATATAGTAAAAATGTACATTTTACCAAAATCAATCTACAGATTCAATGTAATCCCCATCAAAATTCCAACTCAATTCTTCTTTGAGTTAGAAAGAGCAATTTTCAAATTAATTTGGAATAACAAAAAATCCAGGATAGCCAAAACTATCTTCAACAATAAAATAACTTCCTAGGGAATCATCCCTGACCTCAAGCAGTATTACAGAACAATAGTGACACAAACTGTATGCTATTGGTACAGAAACATGATGATAGATCAGTGGAACTGAAGACCCAGAAATAAACCCACAAATTTATAGTCACTTGATGTTTTTAAAGAGCTAAAATAATATAGTGTTTTTCAACAAATGGTGCTGGTTCAACTGGAGGTCATCATGTAGAATAATTCAAATCGATCAATTTCTATTGCCCCGTACAAAGCTTAAGTCAAAGTGGATCAAAGACCCTCACATAAAACCAGATACACCGAAACTAATAAAATAAAAAGTGGGGAATAACCTTGAACAAATGCGCACTGGGGAAAATTTCCTGAACAAAACCACAATGGCTTATGCTCTAAGATCAAGAATCGACAATTGGGACCTCATAAAACTGCAAAGCTTCTGTAAGTCAAAGGACGCTGTCATTACGATGAAAGGGCAACCAACTAATTGGGAAAAAAGATCTTTATGATCATCTTACATCTCTTATGAGGCTACTATCAATGTATACAAAAGAACTCAAGTTGGACTCAGAAGGCCAAATAACTCTACTAAAAATGTAGAACAGAGATAAAAAAAAAATACCAGCTGAGAAATATCAAATGGCTGAGAAGCACCTAAAGAAATGTTCAACATCCTTAGTAGCCAGGGAAATGCAAACAAAACAACCCTGTGAAACATATAATCTACATAAAAACAACCGTGTGAAAGATTCCATACCCAATATTGCTGGAGAAACCAAGAACCAAAGACCAGGTAGCCAAGAGACACAGGATCAAACCAAGGACTATTGGTCTAAATAAAATGATTACTAAGGATATTCTGCCATGCTCATATATCAATGCCATATCCAGTCATCATAATAGAGCCTTCCTCTGGTCTCAGATAAAACAAAGAGAACAAGAACCTCTGAATTAACTAAGGAAGGAAAAATGTGCTCACAGAGATGGAAGCAATAAGGACAGGGCCTACACAGGTCTGCACCAGGTAATTTGAATATATGTGATAGCTATTAGCTTTATATTTTTATGGAAACACTGACTGAGTGGGACTCAATCTTGTGAATGTTCTTAGGACTCTTTTCCTCCAGTTGAGTTGCCAAGTCCAACTTCAGCATAAAAGTTTTTACTTGACATTATTATAGTTTATTTTGTCATGTTTGATTATTATTACTTAGAAGTCTGTTCTAGTCTAATAAGAGACAACAAATGGATCTAATGATGAGGAGAAGAGGGGAAGTGCTAGAAGTAGTGAGGGCAAAAACTATAATCATGATATATTGTATAAAAAATATATTTTCAATAAAGAAGAAAAAATGAAAATGAGTGAAATTTTATACGTTGTAACAAAATAAATAAGTAAATATATAAGTATATATGAATTTATAATAAACATATAATATGTGATATATATGTATATATACATATATATAGTAAATACCAGAAGTATTCCTGGGTTTTGCTTCTACTACCTGAAGAGTGAGGCAAAACACTTAGGAGAGCAAATGGCAGTGCTGGGGACAAGTAAGCAAAAGTATAGTTGCAAACTTGTGAAAAAGACAAATTCGTGAACATAACATTAGTCAAAGTATTGATAAGTTCTTCTGCCCTAATTTACATATTAAAAATAAAATGTATATCAGGTAAATAAGCAGGATTTTAAACTATTATGATCTACTAATTTATGAGAATGTATATTTTATTAGATAATATTTAATTTTACACTGTTTAAGTGTTGCCAAAATTTAAAATGCTGTAAAAAAGGTAAAGTTAAGATGGCAACACTTTCTAAGGCAATTGACTTTGGATTTATTTGATGAAAGACAAACAAATTAATAAATAAATTGTTATGGTGTCCATTTCATCAATTTAAAAAGATGAATATTGTTATATACTGAGAGTTACTGGATAGGATCACAGAGCATGGTACTTTGTGCTTATTATTACTGATGAGCAACACTTGTTGGTTTTTCTAATTAGCTAGAGAGCATTATGAAACAGCAAAACAACCAATTTTAGACTACAGAGAACACTTCTTACCAAGCTAAGACATATTCTAAAGCACTAAACATACCTTCTTAAAATAGATGTATTTGTTACCTATATAACAAGGAACTATTTGCTACATTTCAGCAAAACACTAGACAATTCAAAGGTACAATTAAGTACTTCCTCTTCCATCAAAGACTATAATTGGCCATTATGTTGATTTCTCAGGATGTTATTTTTTAAGGTGGTTTCTTAAAAAATCATTTCAGATTTCCAAGAGTAGTTTCTCATCTTTGTATTTCCAACAGAAATTGTGGTTGTGATTTTTATATGCCTTTTAAAGTAGGACTGGCTATCTTATGATGTAAATATAAATGATTTGACTAATTTTTTGTAAAGGTTTCCTAAAGGCAATCTGGTATGTGGAATATTTTGATGGTTTTATGAGTAATTCTTAATACAAATCATACACTGTAACAATTTGACTTAACTCAATATAACACTAAACTCTTTATGCCTGAATAAAATAAACGATAATATAATTAATACCAATATTTGGGGAAATATAAAAATAATTCATGGTTTAACTGATCCATATTTATTGGGTTTGAATGCTTATAAATCATAATATTGTTCCTGTAATATTAATTCTTTATCTGTCACCATTTCCAAAGAACAAGTTTTTTCTTTTGCACAGTGATTTAGTTCATGGCTAGATCACTTGTTTTTAAAAGAAAATAGGATGGAGTGGACAGTAAGTTTTTAATACTGTATAAAGGGGGCTTCTCAAGTATCTGCTTAAAAATTAGAGACATTAAACATATACTATGAAACAAATAGTTCCCCAGTTTTCAGAAGACATTTTGAGCTCAAAATAGGATGGTCATGGCGAAAATTTTAATTCCATTGAGATCTAGACATGAACTCTTCCAGATGAGCCACTGACTTGTGGCCAGAAACAGAATTGAATATATTGATTATGATAGTTAGCTTTAACTGTCAATGTGACACAAAATAGAATCATCTTGGAGGACAGACTCAATGTTGAACTTATATAAGATAAGTTTGCTGGCACATCTGTGGACAATTATCTCTTTTTATTGAGATTTGAATAGCATTTTTATTTATATTTTAAATGTTATCACATTTCCCTGTTTCCCCTACAGAAACATGCTTTTCCACAACCCCTCCTACTTCTATGAGGTTGCTTCCTCACCCACCTACCCACTCCCTCACATCTCCTTGGAAAGACATTTACCTACATTGAGCCTTGACAAGACCAAGGGCCTCTCCTCCCATTGATGTCCTACAAGGCCATCCTCTGCTATATATGTGGATGGAACCATAGGTCTATTCCTGTGTTCTCTTGGGATGGTGGGTCCCTGGGACCTCTGGGGGGGTTCTGGTCGATTGATATTGTGTTCTTCTTATGGGGTTGTAAACTCCTTCAACTACTTCAGTCCTTTCACTCCTCTATTAGAGACACTGTTCTCATTTCAATAGTTGGCTGTGAGCGTCTACCTCTGTTTTCCTAAGGCTCTGTCAGAGCCTCTCAACGGACAGCTATATCAGGCTCCTGTCGGCATGCTCTTCCTCACATCCACAATATTGTCTGGGTTTGCTGGCTGTTTGTGGGATGCATCTCCATGTGGAGAGGTCTCTGGTTGCCCTTTCAGTCTCTGATCCAAACTTTGTCACCATGTTTCCTTCTGTGAGTATTTTTGTTCCCCCTTCCAAGTAGGACTGAAACATCCAGACTTTGGTCTTCCTTCTTCTTGAGCTTCATGTGGTCTGTGGATTGGATCATGGGTTTTCTGAGCTTTTGAGCTAATATCCACTTACCAGTGAGTGCATACCACGTGTATTCTTTCGTGATTGGGTTACGTCACTCAGGATATATATTTTCTATTTCCATTCATTTGCCTATAAATTTCATGAAGTCATTTTTTAATAGCCAAGTGGTACTCCATTGTGTAGATGTACCACATTTTCTGAATCCATTCCTCTGTTGAAGGACATCTGGGTTCTTTCCAGCTTCTGGCTATTATAAATAAGGCTGCTATGAACATAGTGGAGCATATATCTTTGTTATATGTTGGATCATTTTCTGGGTATATGCCCAGGAGAGGTGTAACTTGGTTCTCAGGTAGTATGATGTTCAATTTTCTGAGAAACCTCCAGACTGATTTCCAGAATGGTAATACCAGGTTACATTCCTACCAACAATGGAGGAGTGTTTCCTTTTCTTCACATCCTCACCAGTACCTGCTGTCAGCTGAGTTTCTGATCTTAGTCATTCTGACTGGTGTGAGGTGGAATCTCAGAGTTGTTTTGATTTGCATTCCCCTGATGACTATGGATGTTGAACATTCCTTTTTTTTCTTTTTGAACATTTCTTTAGGTGCTTCTCAATGATAATATTCCTCAGTTGAATTTTTGTAGCTCTGTATCCATTTTTAAAAGGGTTGTTGTTCTCTGAGTCTAACTTCTTGAGTTCTTTGTATCCATTGAAATTAGTCCTCTATCGGATGTGCATTTGGTAAAGATGTTTCGAATCTGTTGGTTGTGTTTTTGTCCCTATTGACAGTCCTTTGCCCTAAAGAATCTTTGCAATTTTCTGAGGTCCCATTTGTTGATTCTTGATCTTAGAACATAAGCCACTGATGTTCTGTTCAGAAAAATTTTCCCTGTGCTCATGCGTTAAAGGGTCTTGCCTACTCTATCTTCCATTAGTTTTAGTGTTTCTGGTTTTATGTGGAGATGCAAGATCCACTTGGACTTGATCTTTCCAAGGCATTAAGAATGGATAAATTGCGTTCTTCTACATGTTGAACTCAGTTAGACCAATACCATTTGTTTAAATGTTTCTTTTTTTTTTTCCACTGGATGGTTTTAGCTCCTTTGTCAAAGATCAAGTGACCATAGGTGTGTGGGTTCATTTCTGGGTCTTTAACTCTATTCCATTCAACTACCTGCATGCCTCTGTACCAATACCATACAGTTTTTATCATGATTGCTCTGTAATACAGCTTGAGATCAGGAATAGTGATTCCCCCAAAAATTTCATTTATTGTTGAGGATAGTTTTGACTATCCAAGGTTTTTTATTTCTCCAAATGGGTTTGCAAATTGCTCTCTGTAACTCTGTGAGGAATTGACTTGGGATTTTGATGGGGATTCCATTGAATCTTTAGATTCCTTTTGGCAAGATGGACATTTTTACTATATTAATCCTGCCAATCCATGAGCATGGGAGATCTTTCTATCTTCTGATATCATCTTCAGTTTCTTTCTTTCGAGACTTGAAGTTCTTCTCATATAGATCTTTCACTTGCTTGATTAGAGTTACCCTAAGTTATTTTATATTATTTGTGACTATTGTGAATGGTTTCTTTCCCCTAATTTCTTCCTCAGCCTGTTTATTCTTTGAATAGATGAGGGCTACTGATTTGTTTGAGTTAATTTTATAAGCATCCTCTTTGTGGTATCTTATCTTAATAAATTAATTGTTATGGAAAGATGTAATCTAAATGTGCACAGCACTGTTTGATGAACTGTACCCTCTTGAACTGTATAAAAGCAAAGAAACCTAGTGAGTAAACAATCAAATAGGGTTTCATGCATTTATTTTTCTCTGTTGTTTGTGTGAACGTGATGATTTAAGTTCCTATTTTGACATTCTTGAAATGATGGACCTGGAGTTATAAGCAAAAGAAACCCTTTCTTCCCCAAAGTGCTTTTTGCTAGGGTATTTTCTCACAGCCACAGAAATGAAACCACAATAGAAATTTGTACCAGAATTGACGTTGTTATTGTGATAGATCGTTATGATATTGTGATAGATATTACTCTTGGGGAAAAATATAGAATGCTTTAGAACTTTGGGCTTGAAAAAGCATTGAGTACACTGTTAGTGACTTATTCTTTTAGGATGATGGAAGATAAAGATGTGGAGAATAAAATGGAAAGTGGAGACCCAGATCATGGTTCAGAGAGAAAACAAAGGACTGTTTTATGTATTGTTTTGTTGCTATGAGACACCAAGGCAACTCTTGTAAAATAAATCATTTAATTGAGGCCTTCCTTAAATTTTAAGAGAATATGTGGTCATCATAGCAAAAAAGAGACATGCATATTGTTAGAACAGTATCTAAGAACTTTATATTCTGATTGTAATTGAAAGAAAAGCAGGAGAGAGAGAAAGACACAGAGAGAGAGAGAGAGAGAGACAGAGACAGAGACAGAGCACAGAGACAGAGACAGAGACAGAGACAGACAGAGTGATGGTGGGTGGAACAAAGAGACCAAAGTAGAAGAGTCAGAGACAAAGTCAAAGACTGGACCTGGAATGGGCTTTTGGAATCTCAAAGTCCACCCTCAGTAACACATCCTCAAAAAAGGACATACCTAATCTTTCCCACAGAGTTCCAATAACTTAGGACCAAGTATTCAAACATGTCAGCCTATGGGGGCCATTCTTGTTCAAATCACCATAGAGTTTTGGCTCTCAATCTTTTTGCTCATTAGTGTGAGTCTGAAGAATTAGCTATTATTATTCAAAGATATCAGCACTAATGAATTGAAACCTGTGCATCTGTGGGATGAGTAGGGATAAAATCTGAAATATAATATATAAAATAACCAATAAAAGAGGAAAGAGAGCATACCCTCACAATTAGTATATAGAAGCTGTGATTAAGGGGGCCTAAGATATATATTGATCCTCCACAGAAATTGTGGATCTAAGAGTCATCCATATGGTACTCTTTTTTGAAGATGTTAAAAATATAAGATTGTCTGAGCAGTGGGGGACAAGTTAAGCTTTGAACTTGGTGACACACTTAGATTTCCTATTGATAAGCCCCAGGTTCATTTGTGAAGCCGAAGCCTCAGTTGTAATGGAGACCATAGAACATTATAGAGGTCAAGACTATGATACATGCATCAAAGAGGGCTACAGGCATAGAATGGAACTGGATGACAGTTTGACAGGTGGAGTCCTGAAGCCCTTTGTATTCCAGAAAATGACATTTTAAGAATCCCAGATTTCAGACACTAATTAGATTTGAATTTACACTGCTGTACTTGGGGTTTGCTTTGATGTGATTGCTTTTTATACCCTAATTCTTTTCTTTTGAAATAAGAATGCTGAAGTATGTGACTTGGATTTTATTTTAAGGAACTCATTTTTAAAGAGACTTTTAACTACCTAAGTATTGGAAATTTTAATTTGGAGAAATGGACAGAATGTTGTGGGCCTCTGTACTGAGGGCTTTCCATGGAGATCTCTGGCCCAGCCAGGTGCGATGGTTCAGGCGGTGGGGAGAGACCTGGTGCAGGGTCAGGGAATTGCTTCCTTGGCCTGCAGCTGCAGTAGCTGCCCACTCCATCTCAGCATCTGCTGCCTTTGCTCCAAGATGTTTAGGCCAGCTCACTGACTAGTCAGCAAAGGTGCAGGGTGATTCTAGCAGCACTTTTGGGAGAGCAGATCTCTTACTCAAACAGCAATGTTACAGCTCTTATGACAGAAGCCCTCAGACGACAGGGTAATTCTCACACACACCTTTATTCCTTCTGGATAGGATCCAAATATACAGTTTGGGGTGGGTCAGGGTCTGACAGTAGGTACTTTCTGTTGGCTTGGTCTGAGAGCTTGAGGGTACTTTATCTACATGTGGGAGGGCTTGGCGTTCGTTTCCTATGTGACTGATGGCCACAAACCTCTCTACAAGTGGCTGGGGAGTGCTGTAGCTACCTGACAGGGGCCTGGAGCCCAGGAACAGGCAAAATGCCTACTGTTTCTTCAGGGTCAGGAGTTTTCAAGCCTTAGCTCAACTGGGAACCAGGATACCTTTCACAGCCAACCACCCCACTGAATGCTATGGTTTTTAAAAGATATATTTATCTGTTAAGTTGTCACTAATTGTCAATTTTATATAACCAAAAAACACCTGGGAAGGAAGTCTTAATGAGGGTTGTCTACACATTGTGTAGGACTGTAAGCATGGTTGTAGGAAATTGTTATAATTGAGTTCATTGTGATAGAAACACCCACCCTGCATGTAAACAGGATTATCTCATGGAATGGACTCTTTACGAACTGTAAAAAAGAAAAGAAAATTAGCTAAGTAAACAAGCATGTAAGCAACCAAGAAGAATCCATGCCCTAGTCTCTGCTTTTAGCTATGGATAAGTTTTAAACTCTTACCTTGACTTCCCTGGGGTGATGTACCTAGACGTTTAAACCAAATAAACCATTTCTTCCTTAATTCATTACCGTCAAATATTTTTTTTTATCACAGAAACACAAATGAAATTACGACACTGATATGTTATGAGAAAGGGAATTAATACAGGCCTATATTCACTAGATGTTTGGAAAACATGGCTATAACAAAATTAAAGTCAGGTTCACCCACAAAGCAAGTTTAAGGCGAGTCTTGTCAACTTAATGAGATCTGTTTGAAATTAAAAGGTAAAATAAGGACTGGAATATTATACTTAATTGGCAGAGAACTTAGCTAGTATGAATGAAGTCCTGGGTTCAATTTTCAGTACTAATAAAACAATGAAATTGGGGGAGTTCTATTATATAGCAGTATAGCATGAGTATACATAGTTTAAAATTTTTCTTTACTTGTCTTATTTCTTATATAATTTTGTCAAAGATAACAATATCTGCATATATAATATAGCATACTAAACCAACTATGAAGAAAAATCAAAGCAGATTTTTCCTAACAAAGAGACAATAATGAGAAAATGAATCTAAATGTTTCATTCAAATACTAAACTTTCCTAATGTGTTGTTCTTTTTGCACTTATTTCTGGTAGAATCTCATTAATGAAACAGTAACCCTACGATCATGATTCCCTGTTTAGTCTTCAAATGCTGGCATAAAAAAAGAACAACCATAACCAGCTTTTTTTTGACACATAAGTACTTTAACTTTTATAGAGCTGCACATATGTTTCTCAATTTCATATATCAACCATATTTAGAAATCAAATATGAGTAATTAGCTTTTGTGTTACCTAAAATGTCATCTTTTCCATTTAGTGAGTGCATTCTAATCTAATTTGGCTACTCTGCTCTCAACATGTATTTCACAAGCATTTTTAGACCTTACATGTAATTAAGTCATATGATACGTTTCCTTCTATATGTGACACTATTCATAAGAGTCAACACATACACTCAACATCAATGTTCAAGAGATGAATGGACTTTAAAACCATGCATGTTACCAATGTATTATTGTTCCTTTATCCAAATGACTCAAACCTTCTTATCTCCAGTGTATTAGTTAGGTTTTCTTTGTGATAGTAAAAGAAATTAAGATAGGGTCTCATTTGGGTCATTCTGGTCTCAAATTCTTAATCTTTCCATCTGCATGCCCTAAGTTATAGGATTATAAGCATGTGGCAGTAGACCCAGAACACCAGTTCAGTTTCTTATTTCTGCTATAAATTTCCCACAAAAAAGCAAAAATACATTTAATAAAAAAAAAATACTATGATGACCTATTTCTTTTTTTTTTTTTATTAACTTGAATATTTCTTATATACATTTCGAGTGTTATTCCCTTTCCCGGTTTCCGGGCAAACATCCCCCTCCCCCCTCCCCTTCCTTATGGGTGTTCCCCTCCCGACCCTCCCCCCATTGCCGCCCTCCCCGCAACAGTCTAGTTCACTGGGGGTTCAGTATTAGCAGGACCCAGGGCTTCCCC
>NC_046172.1:17985254-18004335 GCF_011064425.1 Rattus rattus
GAGAAAGAACTGGAAGAGCTTGAAGGGGCTCGAGACCCCACATGTACAACAATGCCAAGCAACCAGAGCTTCCAGGGACTAAGCCACTACCTAAAGACTATACATGGACTGACCCTGGACTCTGACCTCATAGGTAGCAATGAATATCCTAGTAAGAGCACCAGTGGAAGGGGAAGCCCTGGGTCCTGCTAAGACTGAACCCCCAGTGAACCAGACTGTTGGGGGGAGGGCGGCAATGGGGGGAGGGTGGGGAGGGGAACACCAATAATAAAGGGAGGGAGGAAGGGGATGTTTGCCCGGAAACCGGGAAAGGGAATAACACTCGAAATATATATAAGAAATATTCAAGTTAATAAAAAAAAAAAAAAGGAAGCACAGAAAAAAAAATACTGACGGGTACATTTCTACCCAGGTAACTGCAAATAGAAGACTCATTTTGGGAAGGGTGAATTAACCATTTTTAAAGACTTTCTTTCCCCAAAATTTCTCTTTGAGTTTTCATTTTGGGTGAAATTTTTGTTTCTGAAAACCTCAGCAAATTCAAAGGTTGCTCTGATGGGACATAAGAAAGCTCAAATGGCCCCCCACCCCCATATCTGGACCTATAACTGTATAGACAGTGATGTTCAATATTTATACACCATGTTCAGACCAAGCCTTGGCCTCCAGATTCTCCAAGAAGCATAGAGAAGATTGGTAAATTATGATCCTCCTTCAAGGCCCTGAGTAGAGAAACTACTGAGAGTTTAGAACTTAAGCAAGTGTGTTTTCCTGTGCTCAACTTATCATCAGAAGCCATCCTCCAAAGGTCATTGCACATCCGTATGATTATAGAAGCAGAAGAGTAATCAACACCTGTTCTGAAGCCATTTCGGTCCCACCAACATTTATCTTTTATAACAGAAGACACTCGAGACTGTAAAGGTGGTACATTGGTTAAGAACAGTCACTGAGGGGTTCATATCCTACTACTCACATAGCAGCTCAAGCCCACCTATAACTCCAGTTCCATGGGATCCAACATAATTTATTGACTTCTTCAGGCACTTCATGCACATGGTGCAGCATATATACATGCAAGCATAAGCATTTGTTTTTTTGGGGTTGTCTACAGTTTCTTCTCTTCATTTACTCATTTGTTTCTTTACTAGTTCTCCAGGAAGAATCAATACATTCAATTATTTGGAATTAAACTTTATCACTCACTTCTCAAAGGAACATAAAAATTTCAGTAAATGCCAATGTCTTCTTTCAGAAAGATTAATCTGTTAATGTTAGAACTTGGGGAAAAGAGAGAAGAGATACTTTCCGGTATCTTTAGGTTCATTTCCACAATTCTGCCCACCTACCTTATTCCAAAAAGTAATGAATCTGGTTCTTATGACAGGAAGGGGTATATACCATCAGTTGTAGATCAAAACTCATTAAGGTGAAATTAAACAGCTACCTTATTCTTTAGTTCTGCTGGATTAATTTTACATTTACTGTTAGGTTATGACCAGACTTCCCATGCTGAATTTTCATGGTCTCAAGAGCTTCCAACTCCAAAATACAGAGTACCAATTATAAAAATGAGTTCTTATCAAATTCTATATGGGCCTGGGAATACCATCATCAAAATAAAAAGTTTAGGTTTATTTGTTTATATTCAACTTAGCTTGATGTTAAATCGCTGCATTATAATGTTATAAAAGCCACTGCATAAGCAAGTTTATGAAATATAGAGTAAACCTATTCTCAGTGTCAACATAGTCAAAATATTCCTTTTCAATCATTAGATTTTTTTAAATCTAATTTTTATTATGATTTGCATAAATTTATTATTTGATGATTTTTATACACTTCCATCTTTTCCAATTTCATTCCCACTCCTGTAACTTTTCCTTTCTCTATTAGTCTTTTCCTCACACATATGTCCTTTTTGTTCTGTGACCTACTAAGTTTAACCAGGGCTACCTGTATGACCATAGGATTATAACTGTTTACAGAGTCTGATGAACTCATCTGTGAATGTGCAACTAAAATGAATGACTGCCCTCTCTTAGAATTCATTAGTAGGTAATAATTCAGCATGGAGAAGTAGGGGCCTATAAGCCACTCCCTGACCCACTATTAGCTGTTGACAGATCCAGTCTTGTACAGGAAGATGCAGGTCCTGTAAGATCATGTTTACCATGGCTGTGTTACATTCAGAAGACAATAATTCATAGTCCTCTCTATCTTCTGGCTCCTAAATTCTTCTGCAATATCCCTGAGCCTTACACAGAACATTCTAGTATTCTTTTTTCTTTTCTTTCCTTTATCTTTATCAGGTTTGGTAACATTGGCTTTATAGGGGGAGTTTGAAGAGCTGTATATATTTTTATTTTGTGGAATAAGCATTGGTTTTAGTTCTGCTTTAAAGGTTTGGTAAACTCTACTGTGAATCCATCTGGAACTGAGTGGTTTTATGACTGGAGAGATCTTTCTTTATTATTCTATCAATCTCCTTGCTTGTTTAATAAATCTGCTTAAATAGTTTACTTAATCTTGGTTTAAATTTTATAGGTGATATACTTCTATAAAGTCATATTTTCTTTTAGATCTTGTCTTAACTTTAATGGCTCTTGTGTATCTAAGAAATGTATCTAGAGAGGTTTATTTGATGTCTGTTGTGATGTTTCTCTGTGCAATTAATTTTATTAATTGGTTCTTTTCTTCTTTATTTTGGATAATTTGGCAAAGGGCTTCTCAGTCTTGTTTTATCTTTTCAAAGAACCAATTATTTGATAACCTGTTATTTTTAATATTCATTTTATTAATTTTGCCCTTGTTTTGATTGTTTCTACCTATCTTCTGCTCTTGGGTTTCTTTTACTCCACATTTTCTCAAAGTTTGTTGTGCATCATAAGACAAACTAGGACCCTTCTTCTGAATTTTGTTATTCATATAATAAGTACCTTTATTGAGAAAAGTGACATGAATTGAAATTAGGACCATCTAGGAAAAATTCAAATACCATAAGGTCACTAGGATTAATAAAATGGCAAAAATGTTTTCCAGCTAACTCTAAGTGCTCTTAGGTGATGATTGGTAAATGACCCAATTAGTGGAGATAATATCATTATCTTCAAAATGTCCTCAGGTGAATTAGACTCTAAAGCTTCTAAGAAGAAGTTAATCTTGCTTCCATTTTATTTTAAACTCATTTTAATTGATGATCTGAAACAAGGTATCTTTAAAGGTGGTACCTAGCCATATTGTTAATAGACTCATTTTATTATATACTGTACACCAGGAACCTCAAGTGACTTTGATTTGTAAAGTCCTAGACATTTACTCAAAGCAGAATTTTCTGTGGGTTAATGTGTCCATACTTACCAATTGTAGGATAAGGGAGAGAGTATTCTGGAAGGTTCTAGGGATACAAGAGGGAAGGATTTTATAATGAATCCTTTACTTCATTTATACTTTAGTTGGATAGTTTAGGAGCTTAATATATATAAAGCTACAGTTTTAGTTTAGCTTTAGTTTAGAAAGAAAGTGAAAGGAGTAAAAGTCATTATACAAGAGGCAATGACAAATAAGCCGATACATTATATGACAAGGCTAGAACATGGACAGCTCAGCATGTGTCTGTCCATTAGCTTTATACTCAACTATTAAGGTCAGCCTTTTGTTCCTCTAGAGAGTCAGCATTGAAAGTTCAATAGTTAGGCAAAAAGATTGCCCTCCCAAAAAAACCCCTCATGTTTACATCAGAAGATCCATAACCAGTAGGAACCACAGAGGGCTGTGATGAACCGAAGCATTTTTTAGAAAAAGAATTCTGTGATGTGTTTTAGCCGACTTGTTAATTGACAGAGCACCTTGTCTGGAAGCTGGTTTGGGTGGTTCATTGATCTTGTTCAGAAGCTGGTTGGCATAAAAACTATCATGATCCAAATACACCTAAGAAGTGCCTGCCAACTTTGTTGTTGAAATATCTGGAAAAAGCACTAAAAGTCATAATGTAAAGTGATTATCCCTTTCTTGAAGGTAGGGCAACTGGTTTTCAATATAGAAATCCTTAACATTTCTTTCACTTTCTTGACTTCTTTACCTCCAGACTTCTTTATCTCCAAGTGGATCTAAGGCAGTGAAGGTGATGTTCTTTGGAAGGTTCTTTCTAAGAGGTAATTAAGGAACAGAGGACAGCATAGGAGACAATTGAGGGAACATGGCGAAAGGTGGAAAATTTTATTCTGAAAAAGATTTCATAGAAATTATGTAGATGACCAATTTTTGGCTATCACAAGCATTGTAGAACACAAAACTGCATTGACTGGAAGGGTAGGTAAACTGCAAATGATAAAGCCTTATTTCAAACTTCAATATCTACACTTCTACCAAAAACCATCAGCTGGCCAAACCTGATGACCAATTCTTGGGTCTCCAGGGACAATGAAAGTAGCTGATTCCAAAGTGGATTTAACAGCTTTCAGTCCCACAGCAATGGAGGAATGTTCCTCTTTCTTCACATCCTTGCCAGTATCTGCTGTCTCCTGCATTTTTTATCTTAGCCATTCTGATGGGTATGAGGTGGAATCTCAGGGTCATTTTAATTTGCACTGCCATGATGACTAAGGATGCTGAACATTGCTTTAATTGTTTCTCAGCCATTCTAGATTCCTAATTTGAGAATTCTTTGTTTAGTTCCTTACCCCATTGATTTTCTTTATTATTTTTTTTTACTAACTTGAGTATTTCTTATTTACATTTCGAGTGTTATTCTCTCCCGGTTTCTGGGCCAACATCCCCCTAATTCCTCCCCCTCCCCTTCCTTATGGGTGTTCCCCTCCCCATCCTCCCCCCATTGCCGCCCTCCCCCCAACAATCACACTCACTGGGGGTTCAGTCTTAGCAGGACCAAGGGCTTCCCTTCCACTGGTGATCTTACTAGGATATTCATTGCTACCTATGAGGTCAGAGTCCAGGATCAGTCCACGTATAGTCTTTAGGTAGTGGCTTGGTCCCTGGAAGCTCTGGTTGCTTGGCATTGTTGTTCATATGGGGTCTCCAGCCCCTTCAAGCTCTTCCAGTTCTTTCTCTGATTCCTTCAACCGGGGTCCTGTTCTCAGTTTAGTGGTTTGCTGCTGGCATTCGCCCCTGTATTTGCTGTATTCTGGCTGTGTCTCTCAGGATCGATCTACATCCGGCTCCTGTCGGCCTGCACTTCTTTGCTTCATCCATCTTGTCTAATTGGGTGGCTGTATATGTATGGGGCACATGTGGGGCAGGTTCTGAATGGGTGTTCCTTCTGTCTCTGTTTTAATCTTTGCCTCTCTATTCCCTGCCAAGGGTATTCTTGTTCCCCTTTTAAAGAAGGAGTGAATCATTCACATTTTGATCATCTGTCTTGAGTTTCATGTGTTCTATGCATCTAGTGTAATTCAAGCATTTGGCTAATAGCCACTTATTGAGTACATACCATGTGTGTTTTTCTGTGATTGGGTTACATCACTCAAGATGATATTTTCCACTTCCAACATTTGCCTATGAATTTCATAAAGTCATTGCTTTGGATAGCTGAGTAATATTCCATTGTGTAGATGTACCACATTTTCTGTATCCATTCCTCTGTTGAAGGGCATCTGGATTCTTTCCAGGTTCTGGCTATTATAAATAAGGCTGCTATGAACATAGTGGAGCACGTGTCTTTTTTATATGTTGGGGCATCTTGTGAGTATATGCCCAAGAGAGGTATAGCTGGGTCCTCAGGTAGTTCAATGTCCAATTTTCTGAGGAACCTCCAGACTGATTTCCAGAATGTTTGTACCAGTCTGCAATCCCACCAACAATGGAGGAGTGTTCCTCTTCCTCCACATCCTCGCCAGCATCTGCTGTCACCTGAGTTTTTGATCTTAGCCATTCTCACTGGTGTGAGGTGAAATCTCAGGGTTGTTTTGATTTGCATTTCCCTTATGACTAAAGATGTTGAACATTTCTTTAGGTGTTTCTCAGTCATTCAGCATTCCTCAGCTATGAATTCTTTGTTTAGTTCTGAACCCCATTTTGTAATAGGGTTATTTGTCTTCCTGCAGTCTAACTTCTTGAGTTCTTTATATATTTTGGATATAGGTTTGCTAGAATTTTATTGAGTATTTTTGTGTCGATATTCATATGGGAAATTGAAGTTCTCTTTCTTTGTTGGGCCTTTGTGTGGTTTAGGTATAAGAGTAATTGTGGCTTCATAGAAGGAATTCGGTAGTGCTCCATCTGTTTCAATTTTGTGGAATAGTTTGGATAGTATTGGTATGAGGTCTTCTATGAAGGTCTGATAGAATTCTGCACTAAACCTGTCTGGACCTTGGGCTCTTTTTGGTTGGGAGACCTTTAATGACTGCTTCTTTTTCGTTAGGAGTTATGGGGTTGTTTAAATGGTTTATTTGTTCCTGATTTAACTTCGGTACCTGGTATCTGTCTAGGAACTTGTCCATTTCCTGCAGATTTTCAAGTTTTGTTGAATATAGGCTTCTGTAGTAAGTTGTGATGATTTTTTGAATTTCCTCTGATTCTGTAGTTATGTCTCCCCTTTTCATTTCTGATTTTGTTAATTTGGACACACTCTCTGTGTCCTCTCGTTAGTTCTGGCTAAGGGTTTTCTCTTTGTTGATTTTCCAAAGTTGGCTATTTGAGAAAACCCATTGATTTTATTGAATTTTTTCTTTTCTTTTCTTTTATTGATAATTTTATTTACATTTCAAATGTTATTCCCTTACCCAATTTCCCAACCATAAATCCCCTATTCCATCCCTCACCTCTTCTTCTATAAGGGTGTTCCCCCTTCCCAACCAACCCTCCTTCCTGCCTCCCCACCCTGACATTCCCCTACACTGGGGGATCCAGTCATGACAAGACCAAGGACTTCTCCTCCCATTGGTACCCAACAAAGCCATTCTCTGTTACATATGCAGCTGGGGCCATGCTTCTGTCTATGTGAAGTCTTTGAGTAGAGGTTTAGTCCCTGGGAACTCTGATTGGTTGGTAATGTTGTTCTTATGGGGTTGCAAGCCCCTTCAGCTCCTTCAATCCTTTCTCTAATTCCTCCATTGGGGACCCCATTCTCAGATCAATGGTTTTCTGCTAGCATTTCCCTCTGTATTCATCAGACTCTGGCTGAGGCTCTCGGGAGACAGCTATATCACGCTCCTGTGAGCATGCACTTCTTAGCTTCATCAATCTTATCTAATTTGGTATATATATATATATATATATATATATATATATATATATATATATGATGGATCCCCAGGTGGGGCAGGTTATGAATGATCATTCTTTCAGTCTATGCTCCAAACTTTGTTTCCATATCCCCTCCAATGTGTATTTTTGTTCTCCCTTTTAAGGAGGACTAAAGAATCCGCTGTTTGGTCATCCTTCTTCTTGAGCTTCATGTGGTCTGTGAATTGCATCTTGGGTAATTTGAGCTTTTGGGCTAATATCCACTTCTCAGTGAGTGCATACTATGTATGTTTTTTTGTGATTGGGTTACCTCACTCAGGATGATATTTTCTAATTCAATCCATTTGCCTATGAATTTCAAGAAGTCATTGTTTTTGATAGCTATGCAGTATTCCGTTGTGTACATGGACTACATTTTCTGTATCCATTCCTCTTTTGAAGGGCATCTGGGTTCTTTCCAGCTTCTGTTTATTATGAATAAGGTTGCTATGAACATTGTGGAGCATGTGTCTGTTATATGTTGGAGCATCATTTGGGTATCTGCCCTGGAGTGGTATATCTGAGTCCTCAAGTAGTGTGATGTCCATGTTTTTGAGGACACCCAGACTGTTTTCCAGAAAGGTTGTACCACTTTGCAATCCCACCAACAATGGAGGAATATTCCTCTTTCTCCACATCCTCACCAGCATCTGTTGTCACTGAGTTTTTGATCTTAGCCATTCTAACTGGTGTGAGGTAGAATCTCAGGGTTGTTTTAATTTGCATTTCCCTGATGACTAAGGATGTTGAACATTTCTTTATGTACTTCTCAGCCATTCCATATTCCTTAGCTGAGAATCTTTGTTTACCTCTGTACCCCATTTCTAATAGGGTTATTTGGCTCTCTGGAGTATACCTTCTTGAATTCTTTGTATATATAGGATATTAGCTGTCTATGATATGTAGGATTTGTGATCTTTTTCCTGAATCTGTTGGCTGCCATTTTGTCCCAATGACATGTCCTCTGCCTTACAGAAGCCTCCTTGCATTTTTATGAGGTCCCAATTGTCAGTTCTTGATCTTAGAGCATAAGTCATTGGTATTTTGCTCAGGAAATTTTCTCCAGTGCCCTTGTGTTCAAGGTTCTTCCCCACTTTTTCTTCTATTACTTTGAATGTATCTGGTTTTATGAGGAGGTCCTTGATCCACTTGGACTTAAGCTTTGTACAGGGTAATAATAATGGGTCAATTTGCATTCTTCTACATGCTGACCTCCAGGTAAACCATCGCCATTTGTTGAAAATGCTATCTTTTCCCCACTGGATGGTTTTAGTTCCTTTGTCAAAGATAAAGTGACCATTGGTATGTGGGTTTTTACATTTTCCACACTTGATCTGAGCCAAAAGGCCAAAAGGGTGGGGAGATGACTCAGTGCTTAAGAGCACTGATTGTTCTTTCGGAGGTCCTGAGTTTAAATCTCAGCAACCACATGGTGGCTCCCAACCATCTGTAATGAGATCTGATGCCCCTCTTCTGGTGCGTCTGAAGACAGCTGCAGTATATTTATTCTAAATGAATAAATATTAAAAAATAAAAAAGAAGCAGTCCTCAACAAAATATCCAAAAGAGTACTGTGTGTGTCTGGGTATGCCACACTGACCTTCCGAACAAATGACTCAAATTTTATTTACATCTCAAATGTTTCCTGTTTCCTGTCCATACAAACACTCTGTCCCATCCCCCCTGCCCCTACTTCTATGTGGGTGTTCCCCCACCCAACCACCCAACCCTTCCCAACTCCTTGCTCTGACATTCCCTTTCACTGGGGCATTACACCTTGGCAGGACCAAGGGCTTCTCCTTCCA
Organism: Rattus rattus; assembly: GCF_011064425.1. NCBI lineage: Eukaryota > Metazoa > Chordata > Mammalia > Rodentia > Muridae > Rattus > Rattus rattus. The sequence continues at coordinate 17,994,302 of NC_046172.1, forward strand.
CTGATGCTTAACAAAGCCATGCTCTGCTACATATACAACTGGAGCCGTGCATTCTTTGGATGGTGGTTTAGTCCCTGGGAGCTCTGGTTGGTTGGTGTTGCTGTTCTTATGAGGTTGAAAACCCCTTCAGCTTCTTCAATCCATTTCCTAATTATTCCATTGGGGATCCCATTCTCAGGTCAGTGGTTGCCTGAGAGCATCTGCCTCTGTATTTGTCATGCTCTGGAAGAGCATCTCAGGTTACTGCAATATCGGGCTCCTGTCATTTTGTATTTCTTGGCATCCACAACAGTGTCTGGGTTTGGTGACTGCATATGAGATAGATCCCCAGTTGGGGTAGTCTCTAGATGGCTTTTCCTTCAGTCTCTGCTCCATGATTTGTCTCTGTATTTCCTCCTGTGAATGTTTTTGTTCCCCCTTGTAAAAAGGACTGAAGCATCTGCACTTTGGTCATCCTACTTCTTGAGCTTCTTGTGGTTTATCAGTTGTATCTTGGGAAATCCATGCTTTTGGGCTAAGATCCAATTATCAGTGAGTGCATACCATGTGTGTTGCTTTGTGATTGAGTTAATTCACTCAGGATGATATTTTCTAGTTCCAACAATTTGCCTATGAATTTCATGAAATTGTTGTTTTTAATAGCTGAATAGTACTCCACTGTGTAAATGTACCACAATTTTTCTGTATCTATTCCTCTGTTGAAGACATCAGGGTTATTTCCAGCTTCTGGCTATTATAAATAAGGCTGCTATGAACAAAGTAGAGCATGTGTCCTTGTTATATGTTGCAACATCTTTTGGGTATGTGCCTAGGAGTGGTATAGCTGGGTCCTAAGGTGGTCCTATGTCCAATTTTTTGAGGAACCTCTAAACTGATTTCCAGAATGGTTGTAACAGCTTGCAATCTCACCAAAATTAGAGGAGTGTTCCTCCTTCTCCATATCCTTACCAGCCTTTAATGTAACTTGAGTTTTTGAGCTTAGCCATTCTGATTGGTTTGAGATGGAATCTCAGGGTTATTTTGATTTGCATTTCCCTGATGACTTAGGATGTTGAACACTTCTTTAGGTGCTTCTCAGAATACAATTGAATACCCAGAAATGAACCCACACACCTATGGTCACTTTATCTTTGACAAATAAGCTAAAATCATCTAGTGGATAAAAGATAGTATTCTCAAGAAATGGTGCTGGTTTAACTGGCTGTCAGTATGTAAAAGAATGCAAATCAATCCATTCTTATCACCCTGTACAAAGCTCAAGTCCAAGTGGATCAAGGACCTCCACATCAAACCAGATACACTCAAAGTAATGGAAGAGAAATTGGGGAATTGGCAGAGGGGAAAAGAATTGACAAATGGGCCCTCATAAAATTGCAAAGCTTCTGTAAGCAAAGGACACTGTCATTAGGACAAAATGGCAACCCCCAGATTGGGAAACAATCTTTACCAATTCTACATCTGATAGAGGACTAATATCCAATATATACAATGAACTCAAGAAGATAGTCTCTAGAGAATCAAATAACCAATAAAAATGGGATACAGGGCTAAAAACAGTATTCTAAATTGAGGAATAGTGAATGTACCCCATCTTAATAGGGTTAGGTGGTTCTCTGGAATCTAATTTCTTAAATACTTTGCATATTTTAAATATTAGGTATCTACTGAATATAAGGGTGGTGAAGATTTTTTTTTCCAATCTGTGTCCTATTGACAGTGTCCTTTGCCTTACAGAAGCTTTTTAATTTTATGAAGTACCATTTATGAACTGTTTATCTTAGAGCATGAACCATTGGTGTTATGTTCAGGAAATTTTCCTTTGTGCCAAGGTGTTTGAGGTTCTTTTTCACTTTCTCTACTGTTAGATTCAGTGCATCTAGTTTTAAGCTTTGTACAAGGAAATAAGAATGGATCAATTTGCATCTTCTACATGCTGACTGCCAGTTGAATCAGCACCATTTATTGAAAATACTGTCCTTTTTCCACTGGATGGTTTTAAGTCCTTTGTCAAAACTCAGCTAAGCGTAGGTTTGTGGATTTATTTCTGGGTCTTCAATTCTATTCCATTGATCTTTCTGCCTGTCCCTGTTCCAATACCATGTTTTTTGTTTGTTTGTTTGTTTTGTTTGTTTTTGTTTTTGTTTTATCACGATTGCTCTGTATTTGAGCTTGAGGTCAGGGAGGGTGATTTCCACAGAATATCTTTTATTGTTGAGAATGTTTTTTGCTATCCTGGGCTTTTTGTTATTCTAGATGAATTTGAGAATTTCTCTATCTCTGTGAAGAATTGAGTTGGAATTTTGATGGGGATTGCATTGAATCTGTGGATTGCTTTTGGTAAGATAGCCATTTTTACTATGTTAATCCCACAGGTGCATGAGCATAGGAGATTTTTCCATCTTCTTAGGTCTTCCTTGATTTCTTTCTTCAGAAACTTGAAGTTCTTGTTATACAGATCTTTCACTTGCTTGGTTAGAATCACACTGAGGTATTTTATATTGCTTGTGACTATTGTGAAGGATGTCCTTTCCCTAATTTCCTTCTCAGCCTGTTTATCCTTTGAGTGCAGGAAGGCTACTGATTTGATTGAATCAATTTTGTGTCCAGCTACTTTGCTGAAGTTGTTTATCAGCTGTAGAAATTTTCTGGTGAAATTTTTGGGATCTCTTATATATATTACATCATCTGTAAATAGTGATATTCTCACTTCTTCATTTCCAATTTGTATCGCTTTGATCTCCTTTTATTGCCAAATTGCTCTGGCTAGAACTTTGAGTACTATACTGGATAGTGGAAATCAATCTGGCAGATCCTCAGAAAACTGAAATTAGTTCTACCCAAAGACTCAGCTATACTACTTCTGGGTATATACCCAAAAGATGCTTTAACGTATAACAGGGACACTGGCTCCACTATGTTTATAGCAGTCTTATTTATAATACCCAGACATTGGAAAGATTCCCAATGTCCCTCAACAGAAGAATAGATACAGAAAATGTGGGACATTTACAGTATGGGATACTGATCAGCTATTAAAACAATGACTACTTGAAATTCACAGTCAAATGGATGGAACTAGAAAATATTCTGAGTGAGGTAACCCAGACATAAAAGAACAGACATAGCATGTACTCCCAGATAAGTAGATATTAACCCAAAGCTCAGAATACCCACAATACAACCCACGAACCATATGAACTTAAGAAGCTGGAAGAAGTATAGATGCTTCAATCCTATATAGAATGGGGAACCAAACAATCATAGGAGATCCAGCGATGGAGAGACTTGGGAGGGAGATAGGAGGAGGGAAAAGGAGGGGGAAGGATCAGGAACCAGAAGGGGACAGGAGAGAAGTAGAGGGTCAGAATATTGAATAGAAACATGTGGTAGTGAGGAATGGGGAACTGGAGGTAGCCACTACAAAGTCTCAGACTCCAGGGAAGCTGGAGGCTCCCAGGATCCAACTGAAATATTCAACAAAGGGGAGATACAAGTTGTAAAGTTTACCCTAGTCAATAGGCACGGCCCCCAGTTGAAGGATGGGGCTACCCATGCATTTCAATTTTTTAACCCAGAAATATTCCTGTCCAAAGGAAAGACAGAGACAAAAAAAATGGAACAGAGACTGAAGAAAAGGCCTTTCAGAGGCTTTCCCACCTAGGGATCCATCTTATTGGCAGACACCAAACTTCCATGCAGTTGCTGGTGCCATTCAGGAGGGCTTGCCAACAGGAATGTGGTATGGCTGTTCCCTGAGAGGTTCTACCAGCACTTGATCAATATAGATGCAGATACTCACAGCCGACCATTGGGCTGAGCCTGGGCACCCCAACAGAAGATCTAGGGAAAGGACTGAAAGGGCTGGAGGGGATTTAAACCCCATAGGAAGAACAAAATAAGCTAACTGGACCACCCAGCACTTCCAGGGTCTAAAACACGAACCAAAGAGTATACATGGAGGACCCATGGCTCTAGATACACATGTAGCAGAGGATGACCTTATCGGACATCAATGGAGGGAAGGCCCTTGGTCCTGTGGAGGTTTGATGTCTCAGTGTAGGGGGATGCTAGAGCAGTGAGGTGTGAGTGAGTGAGTGGGTGGAGGAGCATCCTCATAGAGGCAAAAGGGAGGGGAGAGGGGGGAATGGGATGAGGATGCTTGTGGAGGGGTAACTGGGAAGGGGGATATCATTTGAAATGTAAACGAACAAAATAATTAATAAAATAAACAAAGCAGGCAGATTTAAGACAACCGATGTCCAGGGTCTTGTGAATGGTTGTGACTAGAATACTACTTGGTCCTGGAAAAGACCTCTTTGGGGCAGGGACACTTGCTTTGAAGATACAAAGAGGATTGTTCTGTGGGTGATCCAAAAATTCTTTGACCGATAAGAAAATGCTGATGGAGATCCTCTGCTCATATTGTCCTTGAGACTGACCAGCTGACACTATTCTTTTTTTTTGTTTTTTTTGTTTTTTTTTTTTTTTTTTTTTTTAGAATCTAGGCTCATCTTATTCCTTTTGTATCAACTACATAATTGATAGTTAGTAGCTTGGCCTTGTATTTGACACATCACCATTGAAGCTGGTCAACAGATACTCATCTGGCTTTCAGAATCTTTCTTCTTTTCTTTTTTTTCTCCTTTGATGACATTTTCATTGTAGAGCATAATAGTCATACTGACCAATGGTTCTGTTCATTTCTATTTCTTTAGATATTTCAATAATGTAAACAGCAAGTTGAACAGCAGTAGACACTCAGAGGCAGTAGGCAGTTCCTCATGGTTAACTCTCAAATGAACAGAACTTACAACATACACATACAGGTTAGCTCCCTTCATTAAGGGAGCATGAGTTGTCAGTTCCTTGATAATTCTAGGCTGAAATCTTCTCTGACGTCTTAATGCAGGCACTTAAAACTACATATCATCCTCTTAGGATTGTTTTTGTTGTATTCCATAGATTTTAAAATATTGCCTTTTGTTTTCATTTAATTACAGGAGGTATTCAATTTCTTTCCTGATTTCTTCATTGACCCATTTATTATTAAGTGGCATGTTGTTTACTATCCATGAGTATCTGTATACTTTTGGAGGTCTTTTTGGTTATTAATTTCAAGTTTTTATTTCATTGTAGTCAGAATACATAGTTATTTATAAAACTTTTGAGATTTGCTTTGAGTATCAGTATATGATCAATTTTAAAGAGGCTTCTATGACTGCTGAGAAGAACGTGTGTTCTGTCGTGTTTGGGCAGAATATTCTATAGCTATCCTTTGGTTTCCTTTAATCTATGATCTCACTTGGCTCCAGTGTTTGTTTATTTTATCTGATGACCTTTCCATTGGTGAACATGGAGTATTTAAGTCACCTATTTCTGGGGATTGGAGGGATGGGAATCCATAACTTAATGTTCAATAATATCTGTTTTATAAAATTGGGTGCACCCATGTTTAATGCTTTTATGAATAGAATTGTAATGTCTTGGCATTGTTCCCACCATCAAAATGAATTGACCATCTGATTAATTTCAACTTGAAGTCTATATAGTCAGTTAACTAGAATAAGAGTGCCTCCTTATTTCTGGTTCAATTTGCTTAGGATACTATTTCCATCCCTTAGTATTTACACTTGAAGATGAGGTGTATTTCTTGTAAATAACGAAAAGATGGATTTATTTTTCTATTGCAATCAACTAGCTTGTGAATTTTGATTGCATAATTAAGTCCATTAATATTCAGAGTTATAATTGACAGGTATATTAACTGCTGTCATTTCATTGCTTTTGTCAGTTTGGATGTTTGTTTTCTTGGTCTAACCTCTGCACAACAGCTATCCTACCACCAATTACGTTTTTTGCTGTAGCTTCTTGGGTGTTCTTTCTTTTCCTGTAGTACAATTTCTACCTTCTTTATAGAAAAAACTTGCTGAGGATAAATTCATTTACCTTGGTTTTCTCCAAGATGCCTGTTCATTCCTCTTCAATTAAGACAGAAAGTTCTGCTGGCTAAATTTCCTTGGATTGGCATCTGTGTTGTTTCAGAATTTGAAACATGCTGCTACAAGCTTTTCTGCCCTTTAACGTTTCCATTGAGAAATCAGCTGTTGTTCTGATGTGCCCACCTCTACAGACAGCTTGGGCTGTCCCTTTTTCAGCTGTCAATACCCTTTGTTCTGTACACTGTATGTTTTTAGTTGCAGAATGCTAGGGGGTATTTCTGGCTTTTTCTATTTATTCTTCCATGAGCGTCTTCTAAGTGGATAGGCATCTTTCCCCCTGGATTTGGGAATGTTTCTGAGATTTTATTGAATATATTTGTATATGTTTAATCTGGGATTATTCAACTTCTACAGCAATTATTTATAGATTTTGATGTTTTCATGACATCCCACGATTCCTGCATATACCACTGTTACAAAATTTATTTAAAAATTAGTAGATTACAAAAAGGCTTTGATCTATTGTTACATATGTTAGTTATGACACAACAGGAGCAAGGAATGGCTGTTCTGGAAAGCTAGACTTTAGCCTAAGATAAGGTAATTAGCCCCTGCAACTGCAATATTTCAGTCTCTCCATAGTACAAAAATTCTCATCAGCCAATCAGTCTCTGCAGCCACAGCTTCTCTTCAGGAATTTTTGCTTGCAGATGTAACTTGAGGACCACTGAAAAGAAAGAAAAGAGAGAGAGAGAGAGAGAGAGAGAGAGAGAGAGAGAGAGAGAGAGAGAAAATGTGTCTGTGTGTATGCTATGACAATCAATTGTTTACTCTTTCTTGGAGAAGTTTATACTTACATTGGGGCTTATATCTCTTATTGTCACCTGATCACCCTTCTAATTCTTCACTCTTATTCCTAAATCTTTACATAAAATATCTTTAATAAAATTTCCAACTCAATTTCACTAATAAATAAAAAGTAAATAAATAAATAAACACTGAAAAATATAAAGGTCCAATTCCTCTAGCTTGTCTTCAAATCCTGACCTTCTATCTTTTTTCTTCCATCTTTATTAAATTGAGTATTTCTTATTTACATTTCACATGTTATTCCCTTTCCCAGTTTTCATGCCAACATCCCCCTAACTCCTCCCCGTCCCCTTCTTTATGGGTGTTCCCCTCTCCATCCTTTCCCCCATTACCACCCTCCCCCCAACAATCACGCTCACTGGGGGTTCAGTCTTGGCAGGACCAAGGGCTTCCCCTTCCACTGGTGATCTTACTAGGATATTCATTGCTACCTATGAGGTCAGAGTCCAGGATCAGTCCATGTATAGTCTTTATGTAGTGGCTTGGTCCCTGGAAGCTCTGGTTGCTTGGCCTTGTTGTTAATATGGGGTCTCGAGCCCCTTCAAGCTCTTCCAGTTCTTTCTCTGATTCCTTCAACGGGGGTCCTGTTCTCAGTTCACTGGTTTGCTGCTGGCATTCACCTCTGTATTTGCTGTATTCTGGCTGTGTCTCTCAGGAGAGATCTACATCCGGCTTCTGTCGGCCTGCACCTCTTTGCTTCATCCATCTTATCTAGTTTGGTGGCTGTATATGAATGGGCCACACGTGGGGCAGGCTCTGAATGGGCTTTCCTTCAGTCTCTGTTCTAATCTTTGCCTCCCTATTCCCTCCCAAGGGGATTCTTGTTCCCCTCTTAAAGAAGGAGTGAAGCATTCACATTTCGGTCATCCTTCTTGAGTTTCATGTGTTCTGTGCATCTAGGGTAATTTGAGCATTTGGGCTAATATCCACTTATCAATGAGTGCATACCATGTGTGTTTTTCTGTGATTGGGTTACCTCACTCAGGATGATATTTTCCAGTTCCCTCCATTTGCCTATGAACTTCATAAAGTCATTGTTTTTGATACCTGAGTAATATTCCATTATGTAGATGTACCACATTTTCTGTATCCATTCCTCTGTTGAAGGGCATCTGGATTCCTTCCAGGTTCTGGCTATTATAAATAAGGCTGCTATGAACATAGTGGAGCACGTGTCTTTTTTATATGTTGGGGCATCTTTTGGGTATATGCCCAAGAGAGGTATAGCTGGGTCCTCAGGTAGTTCAATGTCCAATTTTCTGAGGAACCTCCAGACTGATTTCCAGAATGGTTGTACCAGTCTGCAATCCCACCAACAGTGGAGGAGTGTTCCTCTTTCTCCACATCCTCACCAGCATTTGTTGTCACCTCAGTTTTTGATCTTAGCCATTCTCACTGGTGTGAGGTGGAATCTCAGGGTTGTTTTGATTTGCATTTCCTCATGAATAAAGATGTTGAACATTTCTTTAGGTGCTTCTCAGCCGTTCGACATTCCTCAGCTGTGAATTCTTTGTTTAGCTCTGAACTTCATTTTTTAATAGGGCTATTTGTCCTCCTGCAGTCTAACTTCATAAGTTCTTTGTATATTTTGGATATAAGCCTTCTATCAGTTGCAGGATTGGTAAAGATCTTTTCCCAATCTGTTGGTTGCCGTTTTGTCCTAACAAGAGTGTCCTTTGCTTTACAGAAGCTTTGCAGTTTTATGAGATCCCATTTTTCGATTCTTGATCTTAGAGCTTGTCCGTGCTCCATTTTATTGCTAATGTTTCACAATGAGCTATTAGACCTATTGAAAACTTTAATTTGACCTTCATGTTTGTTTTTTCAATATTTCTCTTTATTGAATTTAACTTGCATATGGAGTTGTCATTATTTCCTTCAGCTATTTATTTACTTATTCAGCTTCAATCAGTCATTTATTCCTGTGATTTTTAAGTACATTTATGGTTTCATTTCACTTTGAGCTCTTTGAGCATGGTTTTAACTGTTTTGTATTCTGTGTCCTTTCAATTCTACATTAGTTGTTCTCATTGGGGATAACTGTTATGTAACTGGTAATTTGGAAGCTGGGAGAGCATATTATCTTGAGATTTTTGTTTGTTCTGGGTGGGTTATTTGTCTTCTTGTTGTGAAAGAACTTTGGGCATCTGGTGATAGGTTGCTGATTGTTTCTTTTGTTATGGTTTTAGCCCATTGAGCTGAAGTCCTGAGGTAGAGTGATTAGTCTGACAGCTTGGGTGATTTCTGAGAAGGCAGAGAGTGATTAGTCTGACAGCTTGGGTGATTTCTAAGGCAGGAGGGAGTGGAAATCGGGCATTTTATGAAACCTGGCTGATGAATCTTCGGAGGGTCCTGGAGTGGGATGAGCAGAGTCGAGTGGAAGATGAGCTTTTTACCAGATCTAGCCATGTGAAATGTCTGGGTGCCTGTAGAAAGTCCTACCAGTCAATTTTCAAAGTCAGCATTCAAAGTAAGAGTTTCATTGTGGTATTTTCATATATATGCATATATTTATATGTGTATGGTGTGTGCATACGTGTATGTGCATTTTTTTCTATTAATCACCCTCCCGACCCCCACTCTCCCATCTTATTGTTTTTCACCCTTCCAAGAAATAGTCTCCATTCTCCTTCATGCTACATGTATTCCACCATTATTGCTTTTACTTTCCTTACACCCGTAAGGTCTCTTTCTCCCCTCTCATAGTCTCTTTTCTACATTCCTGACATACACACCTGTACACACATAATTAAACCTAGATTTTGTATGGGGGAAAATACATGTTATTTATCTTGCTAACTCTGGCCAAACATAATGGTGTTCAGCGCCATGTTTAATATATAATGGGTAAAGATTATTTTCCCACCCTGTAGGTTGTATCTTCATTATTATGAGACTGTTTCTTTTTTTTATTAACTTGAATATTTCTTATATACATTTCGAGTGTTATTCCCTTTCCCGGATTCCTCACCTTCCCTCCCCGCCTTCCTTATGGGTGTTCCCCTCCCCACCCTCCCCCCATTGCCGCCCTCCCCCCGACAGTCTAGTTCACTGGGGGTTCAGTCTTAGCAGGACCCAGGGCTTCCCCTTCCACTGGTGCTCTTACTAGGATATTCATTGCTACCTATGAGGTCAGAGTCCAGGGTCAGTCCATGTATAGTCTTTAGGTAGTGGCTTAGTCCCTGGAAGCTCTGGTTGCTTGGCATTGTTGTACATATAGGGTCT
>NC_046172.1:18004435-18030662 GCF_011064425.1 Rattus rattus
TAGACTGTTGGGGGGAGGACGGCAATGGGGGGAGGGTTGGGAGGGGAACACCCATAAGGAAGGGGAGGGGGTTAGGGGGATGTTGGCCTGGAAACCAGGAAAGGGAACAACATTCGAAATATAAATAAGAAACACTCAAGTTAATAAAAAAAAAAAGAAAGAAATAAAGAAAAATAAAAAAAAAAAAAACAGAGACTGAAGAATGCCATCCAGAGCCTACCCCACATATGTGGCCCATGCATATCCCAGCCACCCAATTAGACTACAAGATGGATGAAGCAAAAAGAAGTGCAGGACAGGGCGGATGTAGATGGGTTCCTAAGAGACACAGCAGAATACAGCAAACACAGAGGTGTATGCCAGCAGCAAACCACTGAACTGAGAATAGGACCCCCGTTGAAGGAATCAGAGAAAGAACTGGAAGAGCTTGAAGGGGCTCGAGACCCCATATGAACAACAATCCCAAGCAACCAGAGCTTCCAGGGACCAAGCCACTACCTAACGACTATCATGGATGACCCTGGACTCTGACCTCATAGGTAGCAATGAATATCCTAGTAAGAGCACCAGTGGAAGGGGGCCACTGTCCTCTAAGACTGGAACCCCAGTGAACCACAGACTGTTGGGGAGGACAGCAATGGGGGGGAGGGTTGGGAGGAACACCATAAGGAAGGAGAGGGGGAGGGGATGTTTGCCTGGAAACCGGGAAAGGGAATAACACTCGAAATGTAAATAAGAAATACTCAAGTTAATAACAACAACAACAAAAAAAAGAATCTCTCCTTCCAAGCCCTTGGTCCTGCCAAGGCTGGACCCCCTCAGTGTGGGGGAATGTCAGGGTGGGGAGGCAGGAAGGAGTGGATGATTGGGTGGTGGAACACCTTCATAGAAGAAGGGGGAGGGTGGGATAGGGGGGCTTATGGAGGGGAAAACTTGGAAAGGGGTATAACATTTTGAAATGTATATTAAAAAAATCCAATACAAAAGAGGGAAAAAATAAAATAAAAACAAAACAAAACAAACAAAAAGAATCTCTCCTTCCAGATAACTCTAGCTAATTTGTGTGTCAAGTTGACATAAGACTAGCTAGTACACCCCAGAAATCTTGCTCTGGGAGAAAGAAAAGGCACCAACCAGAGAGGGATCTTGTCTCCCAGAAAGGTTTCACACATTTCTAACAACTTGTTAGACCACCTAACAGAATAGGATGGAAGCCCAGACAAGAAGGGGTTAATGGTAGATTCGTTAATCCTTGCTTTGATGTGCATGCCCTCTGCCTTCTTTTTAAACTTTGGTCTTACTTCAGGACCCCAAAGCTAGACTTGGCAGAGTTGCTGGATCTCTTTGTTCCTCTTCCCAGTGTGGCCTCATTGAATAAATCACCTCTTTCTGCTTTCTACAAATAATTTGGCCTTTTTAATTGGCTTACTTCTAACTGGTGGGCAAACCTGTTACAAGACAATGCCATCAAGAGTAGCTGTGTCTCTGCTCAGCCCTGAGTCTGGGGTGTAGAATCTGCTTTCACCTTTAAGTCCAAGCTTGCCCCTTTAGATCCGACCAGAGGATGACCACCAATGTTCTTAACACAGTCCAAGAAATGCCCTTCACTGAAACACTAGTATGTTCTGCCAGTGCTGACCATGGTTGGCACACAATCAATGACTGGAGGGGGAAGGTGAAAGTTTCCATGAGCTTGTTTGCTGCTGCTACTCCCTCTTGCACATGTGGGATTTATTCTTTGCAAGTTTAAAATTTACATTGAAAATAAACTTCAATGACCAAAGCTTTCCACCAAACAATCCTTAAGAAAGATAAAAGCACCTGCATTGGCAGGCAGGGGACAGGGAGGTGCTACAGCCAATTCCAAATTGTTCAGGAAGTTCCTGAATGGAATTCTCAAACACTTTTGCAACAATTTAAATAGCTCATCTATTCAGAGTTGATGAGAGCCATCCATAAATGGGGTTACCCTATTTCAATCAAAGTAAAATATGACAGAAAATCCTGGAAAGAATGAAATAAACCCACAGCACAGCCACGGAGCTTCATTTCCTGCAGATGGAGAGGTGATGTGTAGGCACACATACATTTATACATATAGACATATGCACACTTTCCCATTTAGGCCATGGTGGGATTTTAGCCTATGAACATGACCCCTCAGAAAGAATAACAATGTGACTAAGAGACTTTTATGGTCATCTCAATAGTGGGATTGACCTCATAAAATACTGCAAGTTGTATACACACATGTACACAGATTCCCAACTTACGTAATTCTATGGGAATTCACAGAATTATATTGGTTGAGAATTTGGCTTAAGTTTCTCTGCTTAGAGAAATTCCCATAGCCTAGTATGAGAAGAGTCTCCACACACATCACCACGAAGCTTCACGGGCTGAGAATCTGGCCCTTAGAGCACACAATAATATCCATCCAAACAATAGCTTGTTTTTTTTTAATCTGGTTTTGCTTTTTAGAACACCATGGAATGAGCAAATGCTTCTGGCCTCTGGAGCTCTGTAAATCGGTGTGACCAATGTGGAAAGACACAGGCTGTCTTTCTATCCCAGAGGGCACAATCCCTGCTCACCTCAGTCTCCTTGCCAGGGAATAGATGGGACTTTTATTTGCCTCTCCATTGACTCTAGAGTATTTGCTTCTGTTTGTAAATGAGATGCCCAGAAAGCAAGCCTTAAGAGCTAGAGCTGAGATGTTGCTTGCCAGAGAAAAGCACTTATTTGCTAGATTTGCAAGTGCCAACACTACTAATTGAATATGTGCCAAAACATGCATTTTAAAAAATGTTGTTCTATTCCATTCATTATTTATAGAACATCACCTAAGGGCAGTGCATGCTACAAGCCAAAAATATCATCCTGCATTTTATCAGAAACCTATTGCAGGGAAAGGGATACAGGAGAGGGAGAGAGGAAAAGAATAAAATGAGACTTCTGGAAAATGCTTAAGGAGCTGTTTAGAGTGTTTTTTTCTATACCTATAATGCCCATAGGCTGGTTTGCCACTAATCTCCAAATGAAAGGGGTTTGGAGAGAGTTGTTCTCTTTTCTTTTGCCATTTAGGAAAAAGGAAGTAGTGGGCATCTGTTATTACACGAGACTTAAACATGTTACAAGGGAATTGTCTTCACTGGAAACTGGAACCTTGTAAAGCTATGAATGGGAGAAGACCTTTAGTGGAGAGCAGACATGTTTTTTTTTTCAACCAAAAGATGATGGATACCCCTAGAGATCCTAGCCCACTAAATATGTTGTCTACCAGGAAGTAGCATATGTTACTTGTCATCTTGTTAGAAAAGTAGCTTGGGTGGGAGACACCTTGCTTTGAATGTCATACTTGGTAAAATGACTTGCCCTCTTCAGGCACTTGTAAGCAACTATAAAAATGACAAGAGTGACTACTCATTGGAAAATGCTTCTGTACCCAACACTGTACAAGACCAACAGACAAAAGAATCTGGTAGTCCTAATGGGGGAGGTAGATTTCCATAATAAATAACAAGTCAGTATAGTATATACCGTGTCAGATGTGGTAAGTGTTACATGGAGAATATAACAAATAAAGGGTATGTATCAAGGCAGCTTTGATTTTCAGTATGGTGGTAGGAGTAGGTCCCATGCCCAGAGAGTATCTGCTGTAGAAAAACTGAAAAGCAGAAATGAAGTGAGCTAATAGGCTAGAGTGGGTTGAGTATGTGGCCTGAAACACGGGCTTATGTCTTAATGCCCAGAATACATGAATGTGACTTTACTTTGTAAGGGAGCCATTCGGGGGGTAGGGTACAATTAAGTTAAAAATCTTGGAATAAAATTGCTAGAGCATCTGTGTAGTCCCTAAATCCAATGGTAGTTGCCCTTATAGGACATAGAAGAGGGCAAATCAGACACAGAGAAGCTCATGTGATAAAAAAAGGTAGACATTGGAGGATTAGGTCACAAAACCAAGGATAGCCAGAACACTAAAGGGTTGGCACAGGCAGCTTCACTAATAAAGGAGTGTGGAAGACTTGGGGCTTCCAGAACTATTGGAAAATTAGTTTCTCTTATTTTAAGCCATAATTCCTTATTTCAATTTTTCTGTCATACATTACATCTCCCAGATCCACTGCTCCCCCATTTCCCTTCCAAAATAAATAAATAAATAAATAAATAAATAAATAAATACAAAGCAGGTTTCCCAGCTGAACATAGCTTTACAAGTTACAATAAGACTAGGCACATATCCTCATATCAAGGCTAGATATAGGAGGAAATCTTGTGACATTTATTATAACAGCTCTAGAAGACTACTAATACAAAGAATACCTAAGGGAAGAAAAGCTAAGCAGGGAAAATGCAGATATAAAGGCCCTGAGGCAAGTCTTTTTCCAGCCTCCTCTGTTAAAGGTCAAGAAAGCCTGAAAACCTAGAAGAGTGGCTGGAGGAGCCAGAGATTGGCTTCCAGAAGCTGAAACAGACTTCAGACAGCACTTCCCATAGCCTTTCTGAAATAGGCACTGGGGGTAGACATCCATTTTTGGCTTGAACCAAGACAATAGGATTAGTTGTACTGACATTTTGTTTCAGAAGCATGAAGATGACTGTCTTCTGCTAAGTGTGGTGGCACATGCCTTTAATTCCAGCAAATGCAGAGGCAGGCAGATTTCTGTGATGTCAAGGCCAGCCTAGTCTACAGAGTGAGTTCCAGGACAGTCAGAACTACATACAGAGAAACCCTGCCTTGAAAAAAATACAAACAACAGAAGATGACTGGCTTCCTTGTGAGATGGCAGATAAAGAGGGAACTCAAAGATGGCTCTGGGCATTATAGATTGAACAACTACAACTGCTATCCACTGATGTGCAAAAGGCTGAAGATGAGGCAAGTTGTGGGGGGAGGGGCAAAGCTCTGCAGTTTGCTTTGTACTGAGTTTGGTTTATGATCCTCATTAAAGAGCCAAAAGTAGGTATCAATCCAGCAGTCAAAATCTAATTCAACAAGAGATGTCTGATGTTGAAATAGAAATTCAGAGAAATTTTTAAATTTATAGGCAGACTTACAACAAAATTTTTTCTTTTTTTACACAGTTCTATTACTTTTCAAGGTTTTCCCTCAGATCCTTAGTAATCAAGACCCTCTTTCAAACCCAATTCCCTTGGCAACCCTTGGTCCAAATGTCCCAGAAGCAAGGATAGTTCAAAAATATAAGTGCTAACTTTCAGTGATGTGCTACACACAGCTGTGGGTTTGAAACCCAGCACACACACACACACACACACACACACACACACACACACACACACTCACAACCACTATCACAATCTATTTAGATATAATAGAATATATCACATAGCATTTCAAATCTAACTTTTCACTCAGCACAACACATTTAAGTTTCCATCATGTTGCATTTACCAATATTTATCTTAATAGTTTTTTATTTATTTTTCCCTCTGAGGAAAGACCAGTTTTGTTTATCCATTTATCCACTGTAGGACACAGGTGCTGTCTCCATATGCTATTATTAACAACCAAACTGGTGTCAAAATCCACATACAATTATCTGTGTGAACAAAGTTTTTCGTCTGCATAGGTATGTGGCTAAAAGTATGGTTGCTGGCTTAAATGATGAGCATATACCCAAATTTCTAAAGTATTCTTAAGCTGTTTTCCCAAGTAACAGCATCATTTTGCATCTCTAACAACAATATTTACTGCTCTCCTAGGTGTGTAGTGACTATTTTTGATGTGCTTATTTTCCTTCCAAAGATCTTCTTTGGTGAAGTTTACATTCAAGTCTTTGTCTGGTTTTAATTGGGTTATTTGCTCTTCTGTGGTTCAGAGTGGAACATCTTCACTCTGCTTGAAACTCTTTTGTCAGTTCCATGATTTGTAAATACATTTGCCAGGCCTGCAGCTCGTCTTTTTATTCTTTTAAAAGTATTTTTGGCAGAGCTGCAGTTTTAAACTTTGATGAGGCCCAGTTTATCTTTTTTTAAAATTCTTTATAGATAATGCTTTTGGTAGAAGTGCCAAGAACTCACTGCCTAATTCAAGATCACAAAGATCTCCTTTATTTTCTTTTGAAAGTCTTATTTTTTTTTGACCCAATTGGTAAGATATAATTGCCCACTTAAACATACAAAGCCTGGTACCATCCATCCCTTAAGAACATTGATAACAACCTGTAAATACACAGAGCGAGATCTTTACATCAGTCTCCATTGTCCTGCCACAGTTTCTCTCTCTCCCTCCTGTCTTTTCTCCTCTTCTTCCTCCAAACTTCTCTCCCACTCATCCTTCCTTCTCCTCCAATGACAGGCCTCCTTCTAACCTGTACCTGCCCCTCACCTGTACTTTACAAATTCAGTGGGGAGAAGGTTCTGGTGAAGTCAACCGATTCCTGATTCCTGAGTACATGACTAGGCAGCTGTCCTTGTGGCAGTGGATTTAGCACCAAAATACAGATAACTTCAGGGCAAACCGCAATATTGCCACCAAAGTCCAGTTAAAAAGCCTTTTCACTTATATATAAATTGAGTACAATTATTATCATTCTACAATTTATAAAGCATATGATATACTCAACACTCAGTGCATCACTATATGAGCTAAACAGAACATTTAGTTATCCATTCAAGCTTAACAAAGGCTTAAAATCTATATTATATCTTGGCTAGCTTGTATAATATCTGATAACTATCCAATAAAATATGTATATTCAGAGTTAAACAGCCTGATAGGCTATGAGACTATAATCAGTCTTCAACCCACTCAGAAATCTGAGAATGACCAAATATCTATACACACAGGAAGCCTAACATGGCTTCTAGAACTGAGAGGTTGTAGAGACAAATCTCCACTAGCACAGTCCCCTGTTAGCAACATGTGAGAGCAAGTCTTCAGACTTCTGGCCCAAAATCAACTGACAGACTCTTGAAATGCAGATTTTGAATGGCTGATCACCCTGTCTTGGCAGGGTTTATCAGTCAACTATACTGCATAATTTGTCCTTTTCTGGACAGTATTAGTCTGCAGATGAAACAGGCAGTTTTGTCCAGTGACTGCCTAGCCACAAAGAATTGCCTCACCTGGAGATAGAGATGTTCAAATTCTTCATTAAATCCACCAAAGAGGAATTGTTAGGAGCAGATGTCTCAACAAAAGATAAATAACTTTAAATCTCAAATTTTGTGGATTTCTGATGTTTTTGAAATCCATCTACCTATGTAAGACAATCTGTACTGTTGTCTTTATATCTTAATAATATCTTGAAAGTCCTTCACAAAGTCAGCAATATGTTTTTACTTTAACTCACATGTATAATCAACTTAAGTTTGTAATGACATCAATAGAAGGACTGGCTCTCAACTTGTACTTTTAAACTTTAAAAATAAATTTATACCAAAGCAAAGATATGATTTAGCTTAGTTAACAAATGAGGTAACGACTGTATAACTCAATCTAGCTAATTCCTCCCTGTTAAATTACAACCAATTCTAAGTTCCTCATAAAAACAACTTTAGAATAACCACTTTCAGACCCCCAAAGTCCAGGGAATTGGGGCGACGACTCCTCTATAACTTCTTCAAGCTGTACATGGGCATTGAGATATCCTTGTGGGTAGAGGGTAGGAAGAATAAAGCAAATGCTGTAGCCGACGTGTCCAGACTGGACCCAGGTGAAAGTCCTTGAGACCAGGAATCCAAGTAGGCACACTCTGCAAAATACAACTCTCAAGACAAATTAGAATCGAAATCTTTTTGTTTGATTCTCCTGCATTAATTTTTTCAGTCTACCTCTATCGAATCTGATCAGTATGACTCTGTGAGGTTTCCAGAGCCTAATCACACCTTTTAAAAACACAAAGACAAAACCTTTCTCCCAAAATACTGTGTTCCTTAGTCTGTAACCAGAAAAGCTTGTATCTTGCACTCTCTCCCAGAGTAATAATATAACCATAAAACTCAAAATCACACCCATTATGAAAATTAAACAATTTTTTACAAAAGGAAGTAAGCTAAACAGTGAGCCTGATAGGCTTTTGTACTTTGTAATATCAGGAAATTAACCCAAAATTCCAATGGAGCACATGTTAAGAGAATCTGAGCTTCATGTTGTGGTAAATATCAAAATTAACCACAAACCCTCAGTAGCCAGCATCAACAAGCCATATGGCCTTTAGCAGGGTAATTCATAAAACAAACCAAATACCTTCTATCAATTCCAATATCAATAAGCAACGTATAAACCAGGACTTTTGTCCAAAATATCTCAATCTGTTAAGCTCTCTACCCGGAACCACAGAATTTTATTTAACCTTAATAACTTCTATAATATATGTCTGCACTCACTCTCCCTGGTGTTACAGACATTTATCACAACGCTCTACTTGGAGTTAGTGACCAATTTTTCTCTATCTAAGTTCCGAACCATAGATGAAAATCCCCATGTCATTCGGGTGAATCTCTTTACTTTCCTTTAAACAAAGTTAAACACCTTCTATCAATTCTAAAACCAATAAGCAACTTAAAACTCAGGACTTTAGCCCAAAATATATCCATCTGTTAAGCTCTCTACCCGGAGCCACCAATTTTTCTTTAACCTTAATAACTTCTACAATATATGTCTGCATTCACTCTGCCTGGTGTTACAGACATTTATCACATCTCTCTACTTGGAGTTAGTGACTAATTTTTTCCTACCTAAGTTCTGAACCGTTAATGAAAATCCCCACCTGATTCAGGTAATCTCTTCACTCTCTTCTTTCTAAAAACAAACTTAATCACCTTTTAATAATACCTGTAATTAAGAAGTAGCTTTCTAACTAGATTTCAACTCAAAAAATTCCTGGAGCCCACGTTAAAAAAGAATGAGTATCCTGAAAGACTTTCTAAACAACTTCTTTAAAAAAAGCAGCTTTTAATCTCTAATTCCTCTGAGCTGCCATTACTTATCACACAGTAGGGGACCCACAGCCTGCCAGCCCAGGCTGCTTCCCTTTCTTTGTTTGAATTCCTGCCCTTAAGATATCACATGACTTAACATGGCGCTGGCCTCCTCTTACTTAGAAAATAAAAACTTTCTCTCAACTCTTAGGATTACTAGTGGATTCTTGTCCATCACATTGGTTCGCCATCTGTTGTTGTAAAAATATAAAAATTTAAAAAAAAAGTATTGTTGTCTTTTACCTCGTTTAGATCCAGCACCACGGTGCCCCAAGATACCTGCTAGATATCTTGGTGGAAACACATCCCAACTCCACGGGCGGCCCAGTGTCTCCAGCCACTGCACAACTGTCCTACACTTAAACCATCACATAAAAGAACACACAACACAATAGTCTTTGACCCAATTGGTAAGATATAATTGCCCACTTAAACATACAAAGCCTGGTACCATCCATCCCTTAAGAACATTGATAACAACCTGTAAATACACAGAGCGAGATCTTTACGTCAGCCTCCATTGTCCCGCCACAGCTTCTCTCTTGAAAGTCTTATTGACTGATGCTTTACTTTTAAGTCTATGAACCATTCTGAGTTAAGTTTCTGTCAGATGAGGTATAACTGAACAACTGCTTGGCTTATTCATATTGACTTTACCTATAACAAAACAGTGTAAAACAGATCACTTTTACGTAACAGCACTGTATTCCTTATAGCTTGAGAACAAGACATTGGTAAATACGCTGCCTAGTGAGTTCATGTGTTAAGTAGGTGATACATTCTCACTATATCTTCCCATGGGTGGACAGAGTAGCCCTTACCACCACCACCCCTACACTCACAACTCTTAGTGCTATCTCTGTTGGGGGTGGGAGCTTGGGAGGTGGGGGTTGTAGAGAGTTATGATAGTTGCCTATTGAAAGATTACACGTCCCAGCTTCTCTGAAGTCTCTTCCACCCCTATAAAGGGCTACATCCCATCTTCCCTGTAGGTATTTTGGATATCTGCACATGAGGGTGACAAAATGCCCCCTTACCATGAACAAACATGGTCATGTCCAAGGTCAGACCAGGCCTTTCTTCTTTCCTCCTTCTGTCTTTCTACAGCTGCCTTTACACAGTCTAATGTATGGTGCTGAAGACTGGGGCTGAGAAATCTGAGCCCACTAGAGACTCAAGTCCACCTAAGGACAAACATCCCTGGCTCTTAAATGATCCTGATCCCTAGGTCTACCCACTTCTCTCAGGCAGCTTTTTCTTTTTCACCCTGCCTCTGCACTTTCTCCTCACATTACTGTCTCACCTGACACAATCTGACTTTATTATACATAGGAGGACAAGCTGCATTCGATGAAAATGTCTACGCAAGATACTAAGCTGCCAGGAGAGGGTAATCTATTGGCTCCAACTCAGAGATGCCCTAGTTAAGTCTAGGAGCTCACTGGAATTTTTTTCTATCTGTCTTTAGGTCCAGTCGGTCAAAGACATTGGAGACTTTCCACTGACTAAGAAAGTCTGCCTGAGAATTGTAATTCCAGGAATGCTCCACTGGCCTACCACTTGATCAGCTGAATGCTCTGAGGACCTTTCACTGCCCTGTGGTTTCTTAACTCTAGAATTATAGAGGGTGGGTATGTCCCCTTACTTTGCAGGTGTATTTGGTCATTTTGAGACTGAGGGAGTGCTTTAAGTGGCTGGATATTGATCCCTGTTTTTACTTTGATCTTGGATTCCACCATGAGTTCCAAATTCTCCATTTCAAAAGCACCCTCAGCCTGCTTGCAGGCTAATCTAAAAAGATCCATCTGGGAGACTACATACTAAGTTCACTTGTTCAGCTCTTGGTCCAAATCTGGTTTCAATATACATTTGACAAAAGGTTACTGATGACCCAAATTCACCTCTCTCAATTTCTAATACCTAAAATATTTTAGGTAACGCCACAAGGCAGAATGCTAAGCATGGTCCAAAGCCCCTACCCCATATACCTCACAGTTCACTTTAATCTTTCTCAAGGCCCTGGCTTACAACCAAAGTTGGAATGTCTGCTGCCATCCATTTCTGTTGGGCCTCCAAACTTGTATCTATTCCAGGGATAACATAGAACTCTTTTGCCTTATGCTTTTGACCTACTTGTATTTCTGCCTCTCCAAACCGGGAAAATCCTGTTTATATCTTTAACAGCTAAAGGTAAAAGCTTTCCAGGTTGTCTGCTCCCATCTACAGGCACACACAAACTGATGGTTATAGATATGTAGATTACTGGGTTCAGTCTTACAGAGATATCTTTGGATACAGATAATATTGAAAAAATTGTTTCCTACTGTTCTACCCTACTGAGAAGGCAGCTCTGAAGTTAGATTTTTGGTTCATCTGCTCTACACCCAAGCACCTATGTTCAAAAGTTTCTTCTAATATTTCTGTCCTGGCCACCTGGGTTTTGCTGACTCAGTGGCAGGGAGAAGCAGAGCAAAACAGAACAGCACAGGAAAAGACACTTTTTACTTGAAAACAGCTAAGGAGTATGATAAAACAAAATACACTAGAGAAAGTAGGAAATAGCCTTGGTATAGGAGACAATTTCCTAAACAGAACATCAATGTCTCAGGCACTAAGATCAACAATTTATAAATGGGACTTCATGAAACTAAAAAGCTCCTATATGGCCAAGGACACTGACAGTAGGACAAAACAGCAGTCTACAGATTTTGGAAAGATCTTTACCAACCCTATATTAAGCAGAGGGCTAATATCCAAATTAGATAAAGAACTCAAGAAGTTAGACACCAATAACCCAAATAATCCAATGAAAACTGGAGAACAGAGCTAAACAGAGACTTCTCAACAGAGAATTCTCTAATGGCTGAGATGCATTTAAAAAAAAATGTTCAACATCTTTAGTCATCAAGGAAATGCAAATCAAAACAACTCTGAGCTTCCCATAGAGGTTACAAATGGTAGAGTGCTTAACTCCCTTGGATGATGAATCATCTAACCGGACTAAGTTGCATACAAGAATGCACAGCAAATAAGACATGCAAGAAGCCTGCTGCTTTTACCTCTGGCTGCATATGCCTCCAAGCTCCTGTGCATAGATGTGACCAGCTCTGACTATGTAGGCCTGACAAGCTTCAGTCATGCAAACCAAAGCATAAAACAAAACGAAACAAAACAACCTTACTCTTTATCTAAAGATGAATTACTCCTCATGTCTCACATGACAAGGGGATAGATTCTCTTGCCCAGTAGATGATTTCAGATTCCTACCTACATCGTAAATATCTTAAATAACACACAGAGAGAAATAACAATTACTATGCCCTCAGTGTCTCCTGAACTGATGTATGACTGTGACCAGGACAACTTTGTACCTAAGCCTACCATCTGACTGGTATGGGACCTATAGACCAGTTCAATTGACCACGCCTTTTACCATAGCACTTGATTCTTTCTCTTAGTAAAAGCTAACTCCAGCATCTACACCCTAATGACCCATGTTAACCCATTAAAGAAAGATGCCATCAAACCCACAGCTTTGGAAAGCTTTCCAGAATGTCCAAGGGGTGCCACTGACAGTGGGTTTTATATCTGTAGACTCAGCAAATGATTCTATTATGTGATATCCTAAGCCTGTAGATTGCTTGGAAGAAAATGACTTAGATTAAGGGATTCGCTCCAACCTGGCTCACCTGTGGTGCGTTGAGAATATAATCCAATCTCTACCCACACTGGGAGCTCCAGGGCTAGCCCCTGTCCTCTCACCTTGAAGCGCACAAGGAGCAGGAGGGCTTTGGCACTGATGTTTCCTAAGAAACTCCAAAAGACAAAAGCTCATTTCATTTGTTCATTTCACTTTATAATTTGTTTCCCTAAATAGTCAATCTATTTTCAAATGGAATGATGTTTAAAAAAATGCCTACTGTTTTCAGAATGTGGTGACCTAGAGATTTGTTCTATATCAATAGAAGGAATAGAATTTAATGGGCCTAGGACTATCCTCAGAAGAAGAAAACAGCTCTAACACCCATGTCCTTCATTTTTATAACCCTCTCAGAGTTAGCAATGATAGTTTCCTACTGAAGGACTATATTTTTGCAGTTTTCTTTGCGAGCTACAGAAGACATTTCCATCCCTAGAAGGCCCTCATATTATCTTCCTATAGGCATTTAGACCCTCCACACATGGGTGACAAAATGCTCCCTCACACATGAATAAACATGGTCATTCCCAAGGTCAGACCAACCTTTTCTTTTTTATCTCTGTCTGTCTGTCTCCCTACAGTTTTCTTAAAAAAAAAAATTCTAATATATGGTGCCTAAGACCTAGAGTGGGAAATCTGAGCCCATTTTTATGAAGTTTGAATGTTGAAACTCCAGCAACTATTTAGTGACAGTAACAAAAATTGACTAAAGAAAATGGTTTCAATTGAGTTAATAAATCACCACACCCTTCCTGCCTCTACTAATCTTGGTTCTTCTCTGAAATAAGAAAGCAGAGGACTGGGCATGTATTTGTCTTAATTAGAGTTTCTGTTGTGATAAAGACCATAGCCAAAAACAATTTTGGAAGGACAGGTTTTATTTCACCTTACACATCCAGGTAACTCTCCAACACTGAAGGAAGTCTGGGAAAGAACCTAGAGGCTGGAACTGATGCAGAAACCATGGAAGAGTGCTTAGTGGATTGTTCTTTATAGTTTGATCCCTTTCCTTTCTTATATAATCCTATGCCCCAGGCACCTGCCCATGGGTTGTACCGCCTACCACTGTCTTGGTCTTCCTACATCCATCATTAATCAAGAAAATGCCCCCAAAGATTTTCCCACAGGCCAATCTGAGGGAGGCATTTTCTCAGTTGAAGTTTCTTCTTCCCAGATGACCCTGGCTTACATCAAGTTGACAAACAAACAAAATCCTGAGAAGCATAGTGATATCAAGGCTCAACATTTATCAAGGTCTCTCATGTGCTTGTGAACAGGAAATGATGTGGGGGATACAGAAGAAAATGATGATGACATTCAGTAGTTATTGTTCTAAGTGCAAGACATGATTTTATTAAATTCTCTATATTTTTCCAAGTAATATAAGGACGTAAGATATCAGTTAAGGCTATTTCCTGTTTCAACTAGTCTTCCTATCATAGGTAGTTTCGTGAGTGATCAAATGCAAAAAGAGAACTTAACAGCCTTCAGGACCAGCAAGACAGTTCAGCTGTTAAAGGCACTTTCTGTCAAGCTTAATGACCTGAATTCCCTCTCCAGAATACAAATGATGGATGGAAAGAACTGACTCCCTGCAAACTGTCCTCTGACTATCAGAGGATTTTTTCATCTCTCTCTCTCTCTTCTCTCTCTCTCTCTCTCTCTCTCTCTCTCTCTCTCTCTCTCTCTCTCTCACACACACACACACACACACACACTTTTAAAAATTAAATGAAGGAATGCTTTTTTTTTAACCTGTTCTCTTACTTGGAGATTATACTCCCTATTATGTTGATCCCCAACATGACAATGTTCGTTTCTGGCCACAGATGGGTAACTTGCCAGGTTCCTTATGTCCGAATCACATTTTATGACACACAGTCATGACAGAAAATATATAAAATCTTCTTTAGAGAGACACTGGATTTTTAAGAGAAAAACTAATTTATAGTAAATCAATTTTATGCTTTGTTTCTGTTCTATATCAGCCTCAAGTCTGAACAGAACCAAGCTTTGGTCCACTGGGCCATTACTGTGATTTATCATAAGCTGATTCCCAGGCCCATGGTTTACTGAAATAGAGTAAGAAAAATCAATGCCTGCTACCTTAAGCTGGCACAGAGACTGAGTGTCCCAGATGATTGCTTTGTTTGATATGATGCTCATAGTTATCTAGATGTCACAAGGGTATTCCCAAAGGGAGCTTCTGTTTCTAGTCACTTACTGCTACTCTTCAGCTATACTGTATGTGGCAGGCCATGGGGGTGTCTGGGAGTGCAAGGGTTACTGGCATAAATCAGAATCCCTAATGTCTGATGCACACGCATCTTTCTGTGTTAATTTTTAGCTACTTAATTTTTAATGTTCATTTATGTTTCTTGGATGAGGAAAGGGAAAAATGGACATGTACATCTCTTGAACAAAAGTCCTAAGAACATGGAAGCCCACATTAGCAGTGGGAGAAGAGGGAATGGAAGTGGTGGGGAGGGGTTTTGAAGAGATCAGCTTCAGCCAGGTATGGCTTGTCTAAAGACAGCATAAATGTCTCTGTAGGAAAACAGCCCTCATCTTTGTCTTCAGGCATATTCATCTTGTTTGAGTCCACATCAATGTCAGTGTTTTAAGAATTGAACAGTATTTTGGTTTCAAACCGTTACACACTTTTAACCAGGATTCTAGAGGGCATGGAGGGTTTTTGTCTTTTATTCATAGAACCTCTAGTTTGCTATTAACCCCTTCAAATCTCTCTCAGTAACTTATGTGATGGTCTTTGGGGACAACACCTTTCACTGTTTTACCCACTCCCTGTTTTCCTAAAGCTCTCTTGATTTGTCCTGGTTACATTGGAAACCTGACACTTCCATATATTTCTCAAGAGGAAAGTTTTGAATATGTTGATAATGGCCAACCAGCCTGTAAGTGTGTTAGCTTTTTTTTATTCATTAGCACATAATCTCAGATGTGAACTTGTACTTTCTATGAAGGGGGAGCCAGGTATTTATATGGAATATTCATGCTAGTCAGCTATAAATGAAGTCTTCTAGGCCAGAATAGTTTAGCTGGTAAAGGTGCTTTGTTGACAAGCCTGAGGATCTGAGGTCAGTCCCTAAAGGCTAGCTACTTAATGAAAGGAACCTTCTCCTGCAGGTTGTTCTCTGACTGACACCCATTACCATGATACATTAATGTCCATATACACACATGCAAAATGAACGAATGAATAAATGTAAATTCAAAACACGAGCTTATTACAGCTCCTTTAACAACTAAATCCTTTTGCCTTATTAGTTATTTTCTTTGTCACTGTGATCAATATGACATAAACAATTTACAGGAAAAAAGGTGTATTTGGACCCAGAGTTTCAGAAGAGACAGCTCATGTCATGTAATAAAGGATACATGACAGCAGAAAGGGCTCCATCTGTAGCAGAAATAGCAGGCAGTGGTAGTTGTTCATATCATGGCCAGTAGGAAGCAGATAATATAATACAGGACTGGAAGCAGGGCTGGTCTATAGCCCTAAAGGCCTGACCTCCAGTGACCTCCCTCTACCAGACAGTGCCCATATCCCAAAGGTTCCACAATTCCCAAAACAGCACAACTTGTTGGGGACAAGTGCCCAAACACATAAGCCTGTGGGGGGACATTTTACATTCAAACTAGAACAGTATCTATTCCAAACGTTCCTAGGCTAGAACATTGTTGCAAATACAATTATAGAGTCCCCTGGTCATTGTTTTTGTCAACTTGAGCAAGCGATAAGGGTCAAGGAAGCAAGCAGTCCGTGTTCTTCCATCATTATGTCTGCTTCAGTTCCTGCTTCTGGGTTCCTGCCTTGAGTTCTTGCCCTGACTTCCCTTCATGACAGACACTTGAAAGTTGTAAGATGAAATAACAGTTTGGCCATGTTGTTTTATCACTGCAATAGAAACCTAAGGCACAGAGGGAAAAATCTTGGCTGGTTTATTAGAAATTAATATGCCTCTCTGGGAACTAATTTTATAACAAGTTGTATCATTTGTAGGAATGGTTGGAAGGGTGTACACTGCAGCTGTTTTTTTTTTTTTAATTTTCTCAGGTGCTTGGATTCCCCCATGAGAAAGTCCTCATCCACCATTGTCTCATCCCTGATGGCCTATATTAGTTTATAACTGAAGGGAATTGCAAAAATGCACCATGTTTCACAGAATCAAAGCAAGCTGATGCTGTAGCAACCCCTTTAAAGTCCTAATAAATTAAGCTGTAAAGAATGCTGGTATTTATCTTCCATCAATTTTATAGTTATTGCTGCTATTTTTCTTATGCTGATTTAATTAAGATACATCTTTAGGGAATTAAAGTCTGTTGGCAAAGAGCACAATGCTTTTAAGTGACTTTGGTTGATTTCTGTGACTCAAGTATGTGTTTAACATTGACCAGATTCTGGTAGAGAGAAGCAGAGAATCTGCCTTGGGAGTTTCATTGGGGTTTCATCACACACCAGTGACTTAGGTGCTATCTTCTACCCCTAAGCCAGAGATCTGGGGAAAGAAGTCAGGGGAGCCAATTTCTGTCCTTTCCACTACCTTCCAGCTGATAACCAAACTATCAAGCAAGCCTTGCAATCACGAAAACCTGTGTCAGCTTTTGACAATTGAACTGGTAGGCTGCTTAGTAACCACATTAATCGGTCCACAGCTGGTTGTCATGGCAACGAGATACAGCTACTAAAGCCAAGGACTCAGTGGAAGAAAATGGATGTGTTCAGCGGCCCTTCTGCTGTGGGGGTTTTGAAGATATTGGATTGACCCTGTGGATTTGTTCTCTTCAGTCCAGTGCTGACATTGGCCCCCATTAGTCTTTCTGTCTGACATAAGATTTTTGTGCTTATTCATTTTGTGACAGTTTAGAATTTAATCTACAAAGAAACTCTGGTTACGTGAAAAATCCCTTGGTGTAGCCAACCATAGCCTATTCTCCAAAGTACAGTAATGACTTCTTTGTTTATGAAAAATATCCATATGCCTAGTAAATGCCTGTGCATGTACATCTTTATTTTCATATTAATTTTGTATGACACAGCTCAAGCAATAACTCAGTCCAGCTGGGTAAGAAGGGCACACAGTGCCTTTTCAAGGTTTTGTGGTCACAAAATGTTTGTCCCCTTTAGCTCCTCTTGAAAAGACTTTGTTTTTCCTGGTCAAAGATAAATAATACAGCAATCTTTCTAGCCAGATTCTTCTTCCGCAGACTACATTCCACCGGGCAGAACACTGGCTGCCACCACTCACAGCAAATCACCAGACAGTAAAGCCATATTTGCTAGTCTCTAACAGTTCTGCTCTGCTTTAGTGCCCGGTGATTGGTCATGGCTTCATGCAGTTGCTGGCTCAGGGAGAGTCTTTTTCTCCTCTGCCAGGTTTCCTTCAGACTTGCTACAGCCTCAGCCTGGTTTCAACTCTGGCTCACAATTCAACCCACAAAACTACCTTTGCAATTGCTCCTTTTGCACTAGAGAATGTGATCTAGTTTTCTGCACAGGCCTCAAAGGCCTTCTTGTTCCCGGAGTTCATTGCTAACGTCTCCCTCACCCACCCCAGCCCTGGGGACTATTGGGAGACTTCAGTTTCCCACAGACCCACAGGCAGGCTCTCAGAGTTTAGATGCTAATGGAAGAGGTTGTGAAGAATAATTATGGGATCCGAAAACTTACGACAGAAACTAGACCCTGGACAAGCTGTGTTTGAACACACAAAAGAAAAGCTTTCCTACAAAAAGTAAATAATGAGGATTTGGTCTCAAATTAACAGGATGCAATTTGAGATTTTAGGACATTTAGCAACATCTCCCTCTTTCTTCCCAAAATCTACCCATCCCTGTCCACATACACACAGTTCCTTTTCTCAGGAAATAATTTCTATTAAAAGCTTTTATCACCCACTTTATGGATAGCTCATTCTCAGATTTATGATATATACATCTCAGGGTTCATGTACAGAAGTCATGAGATCCTGATTTCTGAAGAGGGAATATCTGTTGTTTATTCAAAAGGAAACATCGGATTTCACTAAATTGGACCATTACTCCAATTTCTCCAGAGTCTTTTTCCCTGGAACTGAGAAGGAGACAGTGCTCTCAATGCCATGTGGTGAGTGTATGAACCGCAGAGGAACAATTACCTCCTCCTTACTCCATTCTCCCTCTTCTCTGGCCATTTCATTACAGCTTATACTTGATGATGGCCCAGGACACATCAGGCCTCGGTGCTTTCTAAGCACAGTGCAGGTATGACGTGGTCCAAGTGAGATGGGAATCCAATCCAATTGCTCTGGCCCTTATAGTCACCAGCGTTCTGCTAAATAGTCTTCAGACTGCAAGTTCCCATCTACTTTGAGGGCATTGGAATTCCTTGGAGACCTTGTTAAACACAGAATTTCTTTCAGGTCTCACTCCCAGATTGTCTCATTTAGTAAGTCTGGGGGAAAAGGGGATGTTTTTCTTTTTTTGAGGTCTCCAAAACCAGGTATGGTGGCACAGGGCATGGTGATGCAGGCCTGTGATTTTAGCTACTCTGTAGGCTAAGGCAATACGATCAGAAGTTCAATGAAAGCCTTGTCTCAAAAAACAAAAAGTCTCAATCTGTAGCTCCATGGCCCACTGCATGCCTAACTTATGCAAAGCTCAATATCCAGTACTTAAAAAGGTCCCAGGTGAACTTACATTCATGGTACCACTTTGAGAACCTTTGTTCTAAGCCACTCTTCCCTGTTTTCTCAAGCAGCGAATAGAAGTCTAATCAAATTAGTACCTTTGCTGCAGAGTTACTAAACCAAGACACCATGAAATAAAGTCTCAATATGGCATCAAGGATCTCTACAACATGGTCCCATGTGGCATGAACAGCTACAGCCTCACACATCCTGGGTTCTCACTCTTTAGGCCTAGCTCTCTCAGAAGCAAAAGCCTTGATAAGCTTATAAAGTATGCCAGGAAGCACCAGTACAGAAGGTAATGGGTGATATGGGGAAGGAGTGAAAACTAGTTCTTGGTGAGTTAAAGAGCAGATTCCTGCCATGGCAGCTGGAGTGCATTCCTAATTAGTCACATGCATGGAGAACACGTGAAAGTCACCCTTCTTGCCAGAATGAACACTAGGGTAGGGGGTGGGGAGATCACCAGTTACTGGCTAAGAACTACTCCTCCATTGGTTAACTGCACAGAATTTCCACTATGCCCTATGTTTAAACATACCTCACTCTATTGGCCAAGGAAACTCCCCAAGAGAAGAGCTTGGCCCTAGAAATAAGTTATCAGGTCTGGGTATGTGGAAATGGTGAGAATTGAAGATTATTTAACGGAGTCCCAACAACTTCTGCTCCCAAAGTCTGAAATAACTATACTTCAGTCACTTCCTCACAGCTACTCTTTCAAACAGGCAGGCTCCAAGCTATCTTCACCCAGTTTGGCTCTGGAAGACAGCTTTGGATTCAATTGAGCCACCTCTTTAGGACTCAGAAGAGCATCATCCTGGGTAGTCAGATGAAATGAAATCATTTGAGGGTCATGGCAGTGAGTAGAAACCCAAGAAGGCAAACAGGTCTTAAAGGAATGTGCTGCAGGGTACTTTCTGGTCTTGGGTGCTAAGAGAAGCCAGGGTCTCTAAACAGTCTTTAGATATCCTTCTTGGGGATAAAATTTTTCTTTTTTTTTTTTGTTGTTGTTTTGTTTTTAAATGTGTAGCTCAGACTGGCCTTGAACTTGTGATCCTCCTGCCTCTGCCCCCTTCAGCAAATTCTACTGGCGTGTGCCACCACAATTGGCAAAATTTGATTTCTTATGCCATGTGACCTAGTTTGTGATGCTTTTGAAATGCAATAGAATATAGAGGAAAACAGTGAAATGAGACAGCAAACGAGATGTCTCAAGGAACAGTAGGCTGAGCTGACTTCTAAATAAGTGATAATAATGTCCCTCTAAACAAACTATCTGGTTTCCTAGAACTCTGCATCCAAATTCAATGTTATTTTTCCAAATGTTAACTTAAAAAAAACCTTAAAATCTTAAATCTTAAAGAAGTGAGTACTGTATTCACATCATTTGTACACCCCCCACCCCATTCCACCCCCGCCTGCCAAGTTCTCCTTTGTGTCCCACTCCTGCTAAATTCATGACTTCTTTATACCTACTGGATGCAGCCACTGTGACAGGACACAGGTACCTAGGAAGAGGTGCTATAATTTGCAAATGCTGATAGAACCTTTTGTGTATGACCTCTGAACCAGACAGCACAAAGTACCTAAACCTGCAAGTTACAGGAATGCTTACATTTTTTTTCACTGGGACTCTGGGAGTCTAGGATCATGGTTTGTTTCAAGTGTCTTAAAACAGCAAATATGTGTGACATTGGTAGTGTGAGTGGACAGGAAACACAAAAATAGGAAACCAAAAATTCCTGTTTAATGTTATATGGTAACCTAACATTCACTATATCAAAAAATAAAATGTCTTTTCTTAAAAATACAAGACAATTTTTCCTCAGGAATTTCTGAGCAAAACGGTCTTAGACTCATAAAAATGTAGCTGGTTCATATCCTTTTTCTTAAAACTGCTTTATCCTTTTCAATCATGGTTGAAGTGATATATGCATGAACTTTCCAAGGCATAAGAATATAATTTACTTGACATGATTTGGGGAGAGAAAACTAAAATATTTTAAATAAGCCTCAACCGCATTATTTAGAAAGAAGAAAATCAGAGACACTAATTGCCCATGATAGCTATTTATACAGTGTACCACTAGAGTGAAGGGATGCTGGCTGCTCTTGAAATAGGACATTTAAATTTGAACCAGAAGGCAGCAGTGGAGCCAGTGGACATATAATCTGGGAGGTGACATATTTTTTCAGCTAAACTTCAACTATTGAGAGGATAAAGAAACAACACCTCACTCTAATATAGAAACCTCAGTGACAACAAAGACACACCGTTTACCCCATGTCTGAGCTCATTGCATTGCTTGAAGTCCTTTTGGAAGATGCCCACCATCTTGAGGTTGATTTCTGCACATCCCAAACTCAAACAGATAAAGACTCCTGCTCAATAAAAACCTGTTTCTCCACAGCAACTAGAACATATCTGTTCTCTGTGGGTGTTTGTTTGTTTTGGGATGTGTGTTGAGGGTGTGTCCACATGTGTCTTGTTGAATATGGAACATAGGGCTTCACGCATGCTTGATTGTTCTGTCTTAATCATCAAGTTCGACTTAATGATATCAAGTGAAATTAAAAGCTTTTGCCCAGCAAAGCAAACAATAGAGAAAAGCTCACAGAAAAGGAGTGAAATCTTTGCTAACTATACATATCATGGAAGATTGATATCTATAATATGTAAATAGCCAATAAAAAGCAAAAAGTTCAATCGATAAATGGGCTAATGAAGTGAACATAAAGTTCTCAAAAGTTTAAGCACAAACAGCCAATAAATCTGAAAAATTGTTCAACTCCTTAGCCACCAAGGAAATGTAAATTAAAACTATACTTTGATTATGATCTCACCTCAATCAAAATAGCTATCATTAAGAAAAAACAACACCAATAAATGTTAATTGAAGGTTGAGGATAATAGAACCTATACTGCTGGCAGTCAGCCATGATTCTGGTTCATCAGGAAACTAAACATGAAATGACCATATGACCTAGCCATTATAGAGGTATTTGTCCGTTTTTGTTGCTTACTGATCTATTCAGAACAGAAAAGTTATGGAATCAGTCTATGTGTGCATCAAGAGATGAATGGATAAAGAAAATAAGGTATATGTTCATAAAGAAATTTTATTCCATTCATAAAGAACAAAATGAGCTAGGCTCAGAAAAACAAATATCATATTTTCTCTCTTTTGTGGATCTGATTATTGTACATGGATATATAAAACCATATGTGTACACACATTGAGAGCCAATGGGAGACTGGATACAGAAGGAGACTAGTGGGGACCATCTGAAAACAGAAAGAGGTTGAAAAAGAGAAAGAAGGGTATGGTAACAAATATTTAAAAATACATGCTATACTTGAGAGAAACAATCTTTATGAAACTATGTACAATTAATATACTCCAATAAAAACTGTGCTGTGGAATTAGCTGCCAGCTATAGCCCAATGTGTCTACATGTCATAGTCAAGCACTGGTGACATGAGGACTATCAACTTCCTAAGTTAATTTAGGGATCATATAAGAAATTGTAATGGGACAACAGGCTTGTTTGTTGTGTTGGTTTGAATATGCTTGGCCCATGAAAAGTGCTACTATTAGAAGGTGTGGTCTTGTTGGAGGTGGACTTTGAGACTCTTCTCCTAGATGCCTAAAAGATATAGTCCTCTCCTGGTTGCCTTCAGATGAAGATGTAGAACTCTTAGCTCCTCCTCCAGTACCATGTCTGCCTGCACGCTGCCATGCTTCTTGCCATGATGATAATGAACCTCTGAAACTGTAAGCCAGCCCCAATTACATGTTGTCCTTTGTAAGAGTTGCCTGGGTCATGAGGTCTGTTCACAGTTATAAAACCCTAAGTAAGGCAGTTACTAAATCATTTGGTCCATCGTGTTTAATAATTAAGGGACTACCATTAGAGACAAGGTAAATATCTATATCCATATTCTTCCAAATACATTGGGTTGCTTGACTTTCTTAAAAATGAAAAAAGAAAAATAAGTCTACAAAAGTTCCATTAAATGAGATACATTTTTACCTAGTCAAATGCAATTTTCACTTTGCATTTTTCAAATCATCCCTTTATGTGGTATACCTGGAATGACACTTCTCTTTCCTTAAGCCTTTCTGTTCCACTGTTTTTACTAACTGGAAAGCAACATGAACTATCATTAGAGTACAAAATGGGCTAGCTCAATCCATGCAAGAGATACTATCTAGTATGAGTCAATAATATAGAAGTTTCAACCCAAGTTTTCCAAAATGGTAATGATCCCACTCTTGAGTGACTTTTACATAAGAAAGGCCATCCTGGGAAGGGACCGACCAGATAAACAGTTCTCTGCACCCAAATCCCTTGGGAGGGAGAGCTAAACCTGCAGAGAGGCAAACACGCCTGGGAAACCAGAAGAGACTGCACTCTGCACACATCTCTGACGCCAGAGGAAAACACAAAACGCCATCTGGAACCCTGGTGCACGAAAGCTCCCGGAAAGGGCGGCGCAGATCTTCCTGGTTGCTGCCCCCGCGGAGAGCTCATAAGCAACACCCCACGAGCAAACTTGAGCCTCAGAACCACAGGTAAGACCAACTTTTCTGCTGCAAGTGACCTGCCTGGTGAACTCAAGACACAGGCCCACAGGAACAGCTGAAGACCTGTAGATAGGAAAAACTACACGCCCAAAAAGCAGGAACACTCTGTCCCCCATAACTGGCTGAAAGAAACAGGAAAACAGGTCCTACGGGCTCTATTTGACACAGGCTTATTGGACAGTCAGCCACTGTCAGAAATAGCAGAACAAAGTAACACTAGAGATAATCTGACAGAGAGGCAAGTTTAGGAACCCAAGCAACAGAAAGCAAGACTACATGGCATCATCGGAGCCCAATTCTCCCACCAAAGCAAACACAGAATATCCAAACACACCAGAAAAGCAAGATCTAGTTTCAAAATCATATTTGATCATGATGATGGAGGACTTCAAGAAAGACGTGAAGAACACCCTTAGAGAAACACAGGAAAACATTAATAAACAAGTAGAAGCCTACAGAGAGGAATCGCAAAAATCCCTGAAAGAATTACAGGAAAACATAAATAAACAAGTAGAAGCCCATAGAGAGGAGTCACAAAAATCCCTGAAAGAATTCCAGGAAACACAATCAAACAGTTGAAGGAATTAAAAATGGAAATAGAAGCAATCAAGAAAGAACACATGGAAACAACCCTGGATATAGAAAACCAAAAGAAGAGACAAGGAGCTGTAGATACAAGCTTCACCAACAGAATACAAGGGATGGAAGAGAGAATCTCAGGAGCAGAAGATTCCATAGAAATCATTGACTCAACTGTCAAAGATAATGTAAAGCAGAAAAAGCTACTGGCCCAAAACATACAGGAAATCCAGGACTCAATGAGAAGATCAAACCTAAGGATAATAGATATAGAAGAGAGTGAAGACTCCCAGCTCAAAGGACCAGTAAATATCTTCAACAAAATCATAGAAGAAAACTTCCCTAACCTAAAGAAAGAGATGCCCCAAAAACCTATGAGAAGCCTACAGAACTCCAAATAGATTGGACAGAAAAGAAACTCCTTCTGTCACATAATAGTCAAAACACCAAATGCACAAAACAAAGAAAGAATATTAAAAGCAGTAAGGGAAAAAAGTCAAGTAACATATAAAGGCAGACCTATCAGAATCACACCAGACTTCTCTCCAGAGACTATGAAAGCCAGAAGATCCTGGACAGACGTCATACAGACCCTAAGAGAACACAAATGCCAGCCCAGGTTACTGTATCCTGCAAAACTCACAACTAACATAGATGGAGAAACCAAAGATATTCCATGACAAAACCAAATTTACACAATATCTTTCTACAAATCCACTACAAAAGGATAATAAATGGTAAAGCCAACATAAACAAGGCAAGCTATACCTGGAAGAAGCAAGAAAATAATCGTAATTGGCAGCAAAACAAAGAGAAGAAAAGCACTGAAAACATAACCTCATATCAAGTATGAATATAACAGGAAGCAATAATCACTATTCCTTAATATCTCTCAACATCAATGGCCTCCAACTCCCCAATAAAAGACATAGATTAACAAACTGGATACAACGAGGACCTGCATTCTGCTTGCCTACAAGAAACACACAACTCAGAGACAAAAGACAGACACTACATCAGAGTGAAAGGCTGGAAAACAACTTTCCAAGCAAATGGTCGGAAGAAGCAAGCTGGAGTAGCCATTCTAATATCAAATAAAATTGATTTTCAACTAAAATTCATCAAAAAAGATAAGGAAGGACACTTCATATTCATCAAAGGAAAAATCCACCAAGATGACCTCTCAATCCTAAATATCTATGCTCCCAAATACAAGGGCACCTATACGAAAAGAAGCCCACAAGCCATTACAGCTCATTACATTGCACATCACATGGTCATTAGTAGGAGATTTCAACACCCCAATTTCATCAATGGACAGATCATGGAACAGAAATAAATAGAGAGACAGACTAAGAGTAGTCAAGGATTAAAGGATTTAACAGATATTTATAGAACATTCTATCCTAAAGCAAAAGAGATATAATTCTTCTCTGCCTCCAATGGTATCTAAAATTAATTGCACTACCAAAAATAAATTTCAACAGGTACAGAAAGATAGAGCAGCAACAACAAACAAGATAGAAAGAAATTAAAAACTTTTTAGAATTTAATGAAAATGAAGGTACAACATACCCAAACTTATGGGACACAATGAAAGCTGTGCTAAGAGGAAAACTCATAGCGCTGAGTGCCTGCAGAAAGAAACAGGAAAGAGCATATGTCAGCAGCTTGACAGCACACCTAAAAGCTCTAGAACAAAAAGAAGCAAATACACCCAG